>NC_079358.1:5205887-5346767 GCF_029582105.1 Oenanthe melanoleuca
CACAATTCCGAGATTTTCGTTCAGAATTCCCAATTTTGGTTTGGAATTCCGGGATTTTGGCTGGAATTAGGTCGGAATTGCAGGATTTCCATTCACAATTCCGGGATTTTAGGTCACAATTCCCAGATTTCCGGTTGGAATTTTGGGATTTGGTTTGGAAGTTTGGGATTTCTGCTGAGAATTGTGGGATTTTGGGGTCGGAATTCCAGGATTTCCGGTCCCAGTTCCGGTTTTTCTACATCCAGTTCTGGTTTTCCCGGTCCCAGTTCCCATTCCCCAATCCCAGTTTTGGTTTTTCTGGATTCAGTTCCGTTTTTTCCGGTCCCAGTTCTGGTTTTCCCGGACCCATGTCCGGGTTTCCCAATCCGGTTCCGGTGTTCCAGTTTCCCGGTCCCAGTTCCGGTTTTTCCTGTTCCCAGTTCTGGTTTTTCTGGTCCCAGTTCCGGTTTTCCTGTTCCGGGTTCCGGGTTTTCCCGGTCCAAGTTCCGGTTTCCCAATCCTAGTTCCGGAATTTCCAGATCCGGTTTCGGGTTTTCTCTCCCACTCACTCTGTTTGGGGGGCGGGGTCTCGGGCCCCTCCCCCCCCTCCCGCCTCTTCTTCCGGCGCTGCTGCGGGAACCGCCCAGGGGGCCTGCAATTAATGATTAATTAATAATTAATTAGTGATTAATGGTCAATAATTAATGATTCATAATGGGAGACGGCTGGGGGCCGGTAATCAATGGTTAATTAATTATTAATAACTGGCAATTAATGACTAATAATGGAAAATGGCTGGGAGGCCTGGGGGGACATAATTAATGATTAATTAATTAATAATTGGTAGTGGGAAGAGGGAAATGGCCAAGAGGCCTGGGAAATAATAGTAATTAAATATTAATTAACAATGACTAGTAAGTACTAATAGCAAACAGCTGAGGGACCTGAGCAGTATAATTAATAATCAGTAATAATTAATTAATCAATAATCATTGATTAATGAAATTTTGGGAACTTTGGTGGAATACGGGAATTTCTTTGGAGTTTTGGTGGAATTTTCAGGAATTTGGTGGAATTTTGGAGGGAATTTTTTATAAATTTTGAGGAATTTTTGGCGGAATTTTGGCAAAATGTTTTGGAAATTTTGGTGGAATTTGGGGGAAACTGGGGAATTTTGGGGAGAATTTTGGAGGAATTTTTATGAGAATTTTGAGGGAAATTTTTGGGAATTTTAGGGGAATTTTTTTGAAATTTTAGGGAAATTTTGGGGGGAAGTTGTGGGGGAATGCTTTGGAAACTTTGGGGAATTTTGAGGAATTTTTCGGCTAATTTTGGGAATTTCCAGGAACTTGGGGAATTTTGGTGGAACATGGGAAATTTGAGGGGAAATTGTTGGGAAAATGTTTGAGAATTTTGGGAGAAATTTTATGGAATTCTGGGGGAATTTTTGGGGAAATTTAGGGGAATTTTTAAGGGAAATTTTGGGAATTTTTAGGGAATTTTTGGGAAAATTTTGGGGGAATTATTGGGAAATTTTCAGGGATTTTTGGGGAACATTGGTGGATTTTGGGCAGTTTTGGGGAAATCTTTGGAAAATTTTGGGAAAATTTTGGGAATTTTCGGTTCTCACCTCTTCCCAGGGGCGCTGGGCGAAGCCTCCCTGTGAAAAAAAATTTGGGAATTTTTGGGATCAGGGAGGGGAATTTTGGGAATTTTGGGATCCCTCCGAATTTTGGGGTTCCCCATTCTCAAAATCCCCCAAAATTTTGGGAATTTTTGGCTCTTACTTGGCTGGAGGGTCCCCGGGGCCCTTCCCAGGCTCCTCCTCCAGCGGCTCCCTGGGAATCCAAAAAATCCACAAAATTTGGGAAAAAAAAATTGGGAATTGAAGTAAAACATCCTGAAATGTCCCAAAAAAAAAAGAAAAAATGCAGAAAATCCCACCCAAAAAATCCCAAATTTACCACAAAAATCCTCCCTAAACCCCCTCCAAAATTCCCCAAATCCTCCCAAAAACATTTCCCAAATTCCCCCAAAATTCCCCAAATTCCCCCTAAAATCCCAAAGTTCCCAAAACCACCCAAATCATCCCCAATGATCCCAATAAAAACTCCAAAATCACAGAAAAATTCCCAAAAACCCCTCAAAATCCCCAGAAATTCTCAAAATTCCCATTTTGAACCTAAAAAACCCCCCAAACCCCCAAAATTCCACAAAACAACCCAAAATTCTCCCTCAAATCTCCCCATAATTCACAAAATTTCTCCAAAAATTCCCAAATATCTCCCCCAAAATTCCCCAAATCTCAAAAAATCCCCAACATCCCCCCAAATCTTCCCCAAAACCCCCCAAGAGTCCCAAATCTTCCCCACAATTCCTCCCAAAATTTCCCAAAAATTCCCCAAATCCCCCAAAAATCCCATTTAAACCCCCAAATCCCCCAAAATTTCCAAAACCCTCCCCAAAATTCCCAGAATTTCCCAAAAAAATTCCCATTTAACCCCAAAAAATCCTCTTTAAACCCCCTAAATCTTCCCCCAAACCCCCCAGAAATTCCCCAAAATTCCCAGATTTTGGGAATTAGGTTATTTTTTGGGAATTAGGTTATTTTTTGGGAATTTTGGGACCCCAGCCCCACCTGGGGCCTCTCTGCAGCAGCTGCTCCAGGACGGCGTCGAGGCGGCGCCGAGCGGCCACGGGCTCCAGCTCTGGGATAAATGGGGAAATTTGGGAATTTTGGGGAATTTGGGGAATTATGGGGAATTTTAGGGGGGTCTGGAGGGGATTTGGGGGAGTTTTGGGGGGGATTTTGGGGGGAATTTGGGGTTTTTTGGAGATTTTGGGGGATTTTCAGGAATTTTAGGGGGTCTGGAGGGGATTTGGGGGAGTTTTAGGGGGGATTTTGGGGGGAATTTGGAGTTTTTTGGAGATTTTGGGGGATTTTCAGGAATTTTAGGGGAGTCTGGGGGGGATTTGGGGGGAAATTTCTGAAAATATTTGGGGATTTTGGGGAAATTTTAGGGAAATTTTGGGGGTTTTTGGGATGATTTTGTAAATTTTGGAGGGATTTGGGGGAATTTGGGGTGTCCTTGGAGAGATTTGTGGGAAATTTTGGGAATTTCCTTGGAATTCTGTGGAATTTGAGGGAGATTTTGGGGAAAATTTGGGGAATTTATGGGATCACAGGAGGATTTTAGGGATCCAAGGAAAGGTCTGAAGGAATTTGGGGAAATTTTGTGAGAAATTTGGGAGGAATTTTGAGATTTTGGGGAATTTTGGGGACGTTGAAGCATCTCAGGTGGAATTTTAGGGAAATTTGGAGCGGAATTTTTGGGGAAATTTGGGGATTTTCGGCCAAAAATTGTGGGAATCTTTTGGAATTTGGGAGGATTTTGGCGATTCCTGAGGGGATTTGGGGGTGAACTTGGGGTATTTCGGGATATTTTGGGGGGATTTTGGGGCGATTTTGGGGCTCACCTGTTTTCTCCACCTTCACCTTGGCGGCCATCATGGCTCCGGACGCGTCTCTGGGGTCTGTGAGGGGTGGAGGGGTCATAGAGGGACCCCAAAATTCCCCCCAAATCCCCCAAACTCCCCCAAAATTCCCAGAAATTCCCCAAATCCGCCGCCGCCTCCTCTCACCGCCTCCCTCAGGCGCCGCCGCTTCCCGCCTTCCGCCGGCGCCGCCTCCCATTGGTCAGCGCGCCTGTCAATCAAATTAATCAGCTAATCAGCGGCCGCGTGGGTGGTACATTGGGGCAGCGCCGTTTTGACTACAACTCCCGTCATGCCCCGCGGCCCTATTGAGATCTTAAGATGTCTGGACTACAAATCCCGTCATGCCTCGTGGCGCCATAGAGCGCCATTGGGGCCGCACAGAGCAACACCCCCACGCCTCCTTACACGTCCCAAAATGGCCCCAAATGTCCCCCAAACCCATAAAAATCCATAAATTTCCCTCCTCTGGACCCCCAGCTGCCTCCCAGGATCCCTAAGTGCCCTCTCAAAACCCCCCGCCCACCGCCCCATAGAACCTCGTTAAAGTAACCTCTGCGACTACAACTCCCGTGCTGCCCGAGAGTACAAGTCCCTTCACCCCCCGCGCCACGCAGCTCCCGAAATCAGCCCCGAGCGCTTTTTGAGGATCTCCTAAATGGCTGCTCTGACCCAGGTCCCCCAAGTTTCCCGTTGGAGCGGGCGCTGATACTACAACTCCATCATTCCCCGCGCCCCCTGAGACTCATTATTAACCGTGTTTACAATTCCCATCATCCTTCGCGGCTAATCGCCTTCAACTCCCGTCATGCCACGCGCCTTCCATTGTAAATCATTAGAGGCCCCGCCCCTCCCGTACTACAACTCCCGTGCTGCCCCGCGGCGCTTTTCGCGCGCTTTTTCACCTCCCCTCACAGCCCCCCAGCCATGATGGCGGAGGCTCTGGGGCTCTGGATCCGGGAGGAGCTGGAGCTGCCGCCCTCCGCCGTCCCATCCCCGGCCGTGCTCCGAAGGTGGGGACCCCCCGGGGACCCCCCTAAAGAGGGGAGAGTTCGGGGGATTTCGGGGGGCCCTGGGTGGGAACCTCCTGAGGGAGCTGTGAGGGGAGGGTCGGGAATTTGGGGGCGCTGAAGCGATTTGAGGTCACACAGAGGAGGTCTATAGGGGTTTCGGGGGGTCCTGAGGGAGTTTTGGGATCACACAGGGTTTCGGGGGGGTCCTGAGGGAATTTTGGGGTCACACGGGATCTGGAGGGGTTTTGGGGGGGTCCTGAGGGAATCCTGAGGGAGTTTTGGGGTCACACAGGATTTGGGGGAGTCCTGAGGGGATCGTGAGGGAGTTTTAGGGTCACACAGGGTCTGGAGAAATTTGGGGGAGTCCTGAGGGGATCGTGAGGGAGTTTTAGGGTCACGCAGGGTCTGGAGAAATTTGGGGTGGTCCTGAGGGAATTTTAGGGTCACACGGGGTCTGGAGGGGTTTTGGGGGGGTCCTGAGGGAGTTTTGGGGTCACGCAGGGTTTTGGGAGGATCCTGAGGAGATCCTGAGGGAGTTTTGGGGTCACACAGGGTCTGGAGAGGTTTTGGGGGGTCCTGAGGGAGTTTTGGATTCGCACATGCTCTGGATGGATTTTGGGGGGTCCTGAGGGAGTTTTGGGGTCACACAGGGTCTGGAGAGGTTTTGGGGGAATCCTGAGGGAGTTTTGGGGTCCCTTTGGAAAATCCTGAGGGAATTTTGGGGGGATTTTGAGGTCACATCGAGGGGTCCTGGAGGGGTTTTGGGGTCCCTTTCAGGGGCTGCAGGGTGGATTTGGGGGTGATTTAAAGATCCCTTGGTGTGTTTTGGAATCAATTTGGGCAGTTTTGGGGTTTCTGGTGAATTTTGGGGTACCCTTGACCTCCCTTTTTTAACCCTTCCCTCCCCTCCAGGCTCTGCTCCGGCCACACAGCCCCGCTCTGGGATTTTGTCACCCGCCACGTCCGCAGCGACCGGTGAGGGGGGACCCCAAAATTCGGGGGGGTGAAAAAATCCCCCCCAAAAAAATTCCCCAAATTTGTGAGGGAGGGGATTAGGGTTGTGTCCTACTCAGGACTACAACTCCCATCATGCTTTGAGCCGCATTAGATCTAAGCCTACAACTCCCATCATCTCCTGCGCCCCACTGAGCCTCATTATAGCCCAGCCTACAATTCCCATCATGCTCCACACACCCATAGTGGATTATAGTGGGATTTGCCCTTCCTGGACTACAACTCCCATCATGCCTTGCAGCATTTTTTTTTCCCCCCCACATGCTTTTCTGTCCCCCTCACAGTATTTTTGGGGTGTCCCCACAGGAATGTGAAGAAGATTCGAGGAAATCTCCGCTGGTATCCGAAAATTTGGGGGGGGTTCCAAAAAATTTTGGGGCTCCTGGAATCAGGTGGGGGATAAAAATCGGGGGGAACCCCAAAATTTTGGCATCACCCCCAAATTGTTCCTTAATTTGGGGTCAGGTATGGACACCTGCAGGAGATGGAGGTGAGTGGGATCCCAAATCTGGGGAATTCTGGGAAATTTTAGGGGGAATTTGGAGAAATTTTTGGGAAGTTTTGGTGGAATTTGAGGGGAATTTTGGTGGAATTTGGGGAAATTTTGGGAAATGTTGGGAGAATTTTGGGGAAATTTTTTGGAAATTTGGGGGGAATTTTTGGAAATTTTGGAGCAAATTTTGGGAAATATTTGGGAATTTGTTTTTAAATTCTTGGGGGAATTTTGCGGAATTTTGGAGGAAATTTTGGGGGGGGGAATTTTGTGAAATTTTAGGGGAGTTTGGAGATATTTTTGGGAAATTTTGGTAAAATTTTCTGGGTAATTTTGGTGGAATTTGGGGGGAGTTATGGGGGAAAATTTAAGGGAATTTTTGGGGGAATTTTGAGGAAATTTTTGAGGAATTTTGAGTAAAGTTTGGGGATTTTTTTTTGGGGAATTTTGGGTAATTTTTGGGATAAGTCTTGGGTTGAATTCTGGGCTGGATTCGGGAGGACTTGGGGCCAGGTTTCGGCGCAGGGCGCTGCGGGTCCTCCCAGCCGCCAGGGGGCGCTGCGCGCCGAGCTGGTGCGGCGCCGGAAGGAGCTGCAGGCCCTGGAGGACGCCATTGACGGCGCACAGGAAGCAGCGCGGCGCCTTGGTGAGCCCGGCCGGAAACGCGGCACCCGCACTCCGGTTCCTACCCCCCCAATTCCCAGTTTTGGTTCCTCAGTCTCCATTTTGGGGACTCAAGTTCCAGCAAACCCCAATTTTGGGGTCCCCTGACTCCCTAAAATCCCAATTCTGGGGCCACTAAACCCCCCACATCTCAATTTTAGGGTCCCCACCCCCATTATAAGATTCCCTGACCCTGTGAAGCTCTAGTTTCAGGGTTCCATCCCTCCAAAACTCCAATTTTGGGGTCTCTGACTCCCTCAAACCTGAATCTTGAGGTCACCAAACCCCCCAAACCTCAATTTTGGGGTTCCCACACCCATTTTGAGATGTTCTGTCATACCAGACCCCAATTTTGGGCTTCCCAAACCCAAATTTTGGGGTCTCTGACCCTCCCAAACCCCAATTTTGGGATTTCCTGACCTCCTCCAAACCCAATTTTGGGGTCCCTTGACCCCCCAGATCCCAATTTTGGGCTCCCCTCACCCCAATTTTGGGCTTCCCAAACCCAAATTTTGGGGTCTCTGACCCTCCCAGATCCCAATTTTGGGCTCCCCTCACCCCAATTTTGGGCTTCCTGCCCCTCCTCTCCCCCCAGAGACGTCCCTGAGGGCGGGGCAGAGCCGCAGGTGGGCGGGGCTCCAGCGGGGGGCGGAGCTTCGGCTGCTGGCGGCAGAGCTGAGCTCTGATTGGCTGAGAGTCGGCCACCAGGGGGCGCTGACGGAGCCCCTTAAAAGGTAAAAGGGGCGGGGCTTAACGGGGATCTCCTTATATGGATAATGGGCGTGGTTGAAAGGGGATTTCCTTATATGGGCAACAGGCAGGGCTTCAAAAAGAATTCCTTATATGGGCAATGGGGAGGATTCTGGGGGATTTTGGGAATTTTGGAGGTTCTGGAGGGGATCTGGGGGAGTTTTGGGGGAAGCTTTGGAAGTTTTTGGGAATTTTTGGGGAATCATTGGGAAATTTTGGAATATTTGGTGAAAGTTTTGGTGATTTTTGGGAATTTTGAGGGGGGATTTTTGGGAGGAATTTGGGAAATTTTGGGGGTGGGTTGGCGGGAATTTTGGGGATTTGGGGATTTATTTTTGAATTCTTGGGAAGTTTTGGGGATTTTTCAGGGATTTTAAGGAGATTTTTGGCTCCCTCCCCTCAGGGCTGGCCAGTCCTGTGCGGAGTTGTCGGCCATGTTGGCTTCCGGGGCGGAGCCGGAAGTGCTGGTGAGGGGCGTGGCTTGAACAGGAAGTGATGCGAATGGGCGTGGCTTGATGTGGGTGGGGCCGGAAGTGATGTGAAAGGGGCGTGGCTTGATGTGGGATCCCCAAAGTCCTGCTAATTCCTCCCAAAATTCCCCAAAAAAATGCCAAGTTTTCTTCAGGATTCCCAAAATTCCCAAAATTTTCTCAGGAAACTCCCAAATTCTCCCCAGAACCCCAGAAATTTCCTCCCAAATTCCCCCCAGAAACCCCCATAGCCCCCAAATTCCTCCCAAATCTCCCCAAAATCTCCTCAGGACCCCCCAGCTTCCCAAAATCCTCCCAAATTCCTCCCAGGTGTCAATCAAGGCCCTGTGCAGAGCCAAGGAGGAGCTGCAGAGGCCCCGCCCACCCAGGTAAGCCACACCCTCTTTCATTAACCCATTAATTAACTAATGTATTACTTAATTGAATGATTAATGAGCCCCTGAGCTGTCAATCATTGCAGGGACGCCCAGCAGGAGGCTCAGGATTGGCTGGATCAGGCTCAGGTGGGAGGGGCTTCCCCAGGGGGAAAATCCTTCCCAAAATCCTCCCAAAAATCCTCCCAAATCCACCCAAAAATCTCAAAAATCCACCCAAATTTCTTCCAAATTCACCCAAAAATCCCCCAAATTCTCTCAAAATCTCCCAAATCCACCCAAAATTCCACTAATTCTTCTCAGGATCCCGAAATTTCTCCTCAATTTCTCCCAAATCCACTCAAAAATCCCCAAAATCCCCTCAGGACGCCCCAAATTCCCCCTAAATTCCCAAATCCCCCCCAAAAATCTTCCCAGAACTCCCCAAATTCAACCAGAACACCCCGAAATCCTCCCAAGACCCCAAAACTCGACCCCGGGACCCCACAAATCCTCTGCAGGACCCCCAAAACCCCCCAGATCCCCCCGAAATCCCCCCCAGCCCCATTTCTGCCTCCCGGCGCCCCCTGCAGGCGGCGCTGGTGAGTCACAGCCCCGGGGCCGTGCTGTGGGCGCTGCAGGAGCTGGCCAATCAGAGCGCCAGGTGGGCGGGGCCTGAGCGCTGGGCGGGGCTTAAGGGGTGGGAGTGGCCTGAAGGGGTGGGAGGGGCTTAAAGGGGTGGGAGGGGCTTATAGAACAGGAGGGGCCTAAATGGTTGGGGCCTACAGGTGTGGGTGGAATTTAAAGGGGTGGGAGGGGCCTGAAGGGGTGGGAGGGGCTTAAAGGGGTGGGAGGGGCTTATAGAATAGGAGGGGCCTAAAGAGGTGGGTGGGGCCTAGAGGTGTGGGTGGGATTTAAAGGGGTGGGAGGGGCTTAAAGAAGTAGGAGGGGCTTAAAGAGGTGGGTGGGGCCTACAGGTGTGGGTGGAATTAAGAGGTGGGAGGGGCCTGAAGGGGTGGGAGGGGCTTAAAGGGGAGTGGGAGGGGCTTAGAGAATAGGAGGGGCCTAAATAGGTGGGTGGGGCCTACAGGTGTAGGTGGAATTTAAAGGGGTGGGCGGGGCCTGAAGGGGTGGGAGGGGCTTAAAGGGGGAGGGGCTTAAAGGGGTGGGAGGTGCTTAAAGAAGTAGGAGAGGCTTAAAGAGGTGGGTGGGGCCTACAGGTGTGGGTGGAGTTTAAACAGGTGGGAGGGGCTTAAAGGGAAGTGGGAGGGGCTTAAAGAGGTGGGTGGGGCCTACAGGTGTGGGTGGAATTTAAAGGGGTGGGCGGGGCCTGAAGGGGTGGGAGGGGCTTAAAGGGGGAGGGGCTTAAAGGGGTGGGAGGGGCTTAAAGAAGTAGGAGGGGCTTAAAGAGGTGGGTGGGGCCTACAGGTGTGGGTGGAATTTAAAGGGGTGGGAGGGGCTTAAAGGGAAGTGGGAGGGGCTTAAAGAGGTGGGTAGGGCCTACAGGTGTGGGTGGAATTTAAAGGGGCGGGCGGGGCCTGAAGGGGTGGGAGGGGCTTAAAGGGGTGGGAGGGGCTTAAAGAAGTAGGAGGGGCTTAAAGAGGTGGGTGGGGCCTACAGGTGTGGGTGGAATTTAAAGGGGTGGGAGGGGCTTAAAGAAGTGGGAGGGGCTTAAAGAGGTGGGTGGGGCCTACAGGTGTGGGTGGAATTTAAAGGGGTGGGAGGGGCTTAGAGGGGTGGGAGGGGCTTAAAGAGGTGGGTGGGGGCTACAGGTGTGGGTGGAGTTTAAAGGGGTGGGAGGAGCCTAAAGGAGTGGGCAGGGCTTATTCCTGCTGGAATGGTTTTTGTGGGCGGGGCTTTGCCCCCTGTGGGCGTGGCCTCAGCACCTCCCTCCCCGCCAGGGCGCTGCTGTCCGGCCCCGCCCCCTCCCCGCAGGCCCCGCCCACCCTGAGGAGCCGCCTGCAGGTGAGGGAGGGGCAGGGGGGAATTTGGGGGAAATTTTGGGATTTGTAGGGGGAAATTTGGGGATTTTGGCGGGGGAATTTGGGGGAAATTTGGGGATTTTTAGGGGGAAATTTGGGGATTTTTGTGGGGGGAATTTACGGGAAATTTTGGGATTTTTAGGGGGAAATTTGGGGATTTTGGGGAATTTGGGGGAAATTTTGGGATTTTTAGGGGGAAATTTGGGGATTTTGGCGGGGGAATTTACGGGAAATTTTTGGATTTTTAGGGGAGGATTTACGGAGGATTTGGGATTTGGGGGGGATTTGGGAGAATGTTTGGGAATTTTGGGGGAAATTTGGGTTTTTTGGGGGGACTTGGGGGAAAACTTCAAGGGAATTTGGGGATTTGGGGGAGATTTTGGGTATTTGAGGGAATTTTAGGATTTTTGGGGGGTCCTGGAGAGATCTGGGGAAAGATTTTGGGAAATTTTTGGGATTTTGGGGGTGATTTTGGGGGGGATTTTGGGTTTTTGGAGTCCCTGATCTCGTTTTTGGGGTCGCTGATTCCGTTTTTTGTGGTATTTGGGGTGAATTTGGGGTTTTTGGGGCTGCTGATCTCGTTTTTGGGGTTTTCGGGGTCACTGATTCCGTTTTTTGGGGTGCCAGGAGAGCTGGGGGGCCGTGGGGGGGGTGTGGGCCCAGCTGCCCCCCCTCCTGTCCCACCTGTCCCGGCTGCGGCGGCGCCTGCAGCAGCTGCAGCCTCACCTGGGCAGCCAGGAGAGCACCTGGGCAGCAGCCAGGTATCCCATAATAATCCTAAAATTATCCCAGAAACCCCAAAATCCCCAAATCCAGCCCAAAATCCCAAAATCCTGCCAAAAATCCAGATCAAAAAACACAAATCCTGACCAAAATTATCCCCAAAAAACCCCCAAATCCCTGTCAGGTATCCCATAATAATCCTTAAATTATCTTAAAATCCCCAACGTCCCCAAATCCAACCCAAAATCCCCGCTTTTTTTTCCAAAATCCCCATTTTTCCCAATTTTCCCAAAACCCTCAATTTTCTTTTTTTTTTTTTTTTTCCAAAATGTCCAGTTTTTTCCCCAAAACCCCCAATTTTTTATCCTGAAACTCCCAAACTTTTTTCCCCAAAATCCCAGTTTTCCCAAAATCCCATTTTTCCCAAAATCCCATTTTTCCCAAATCCCCAGTTTTCCCCAAAATCCCGGTTTTTCTCCCCAGACTCTCTCTGACCCGCGCCGGCCTCGAGGGATTTTGGGGCTCCCTGAGCCGGGACCTGCAGCAGCTCAGGGGGGACCCTCAAAAACCCCAAAAAACCCCAAAATCCCCCAGATCTGACCCCAAAACCCCAAAATCGCCGGAATTGGCCCCAAAAGCGGCGCTGGGGCGGCTCCAGAGGCAGCTGAGGAGGAGGAGGGGCCGAGTGGTGAGTGAGGGGATTTGGGAATTTTTGGGGTCATTTTTTGGGGATTTTAGGGGATTTCGGGTTTTGGGGTTATTTCTGGGGTTTTTGGGTAATTTTTGGAGTGGATTTTGGAATTTTGGGTTGATTTTTGGGGTGATATTTGGGCTGACTTTGGGTAATTTTTGAGCTGATTTTTGCGCTAATTTTGGGTTGATTTTAAGTGATTTTTGGGTTGATTTTGGGGCTGATTTGGGGTGTATTTTGGGCTGAATTTGGGTGAAATTTTGGGTGATTTTTTGGTTGATTTTTGGTGGCATTTGGGCTGATTTCAGCCTGATTTTTGGGTGATTTTTGAACAGTTTCTGGGTGATCTTTGGAGTGATTTTTGGGTTGATTTCAGGTGATTTTTGGGTGATTTTGGGGTTGATTTTGGGGCCTATTTTGGGTGATTTTTGGATTGATCTTTGTGTGATTTTTAGGCTGATTTTGGGTGAATTTGGGTTAATTCTGAGGATGATATTGGTGATTTTTGGGCTGATTTTTCGGTTGATTTTGGGTTGATCTGAGCTGATTTTGGCTGACTTTTCAGGTCATTTTTGGCTGATTTCTGGGCTGATTTCTGGGTTAATTTTGTGTTAATTTTGGGGTGATGTTTGGTGATTTTTGGGGTGTTTTTGCAGCTGCGGCTGCAGCAGCGCCTGCAGTTCCTGAACGCGGCCACCAGGGGGCGCCGAGCGGCACTGCGCCCCCTGCAGGAGCAGGTACGGACCAGTACGGACCAGTATGGACCAGTATAAACCAGTATGGGCCAGTATGGACCAGTATGGACCAGTATGGACCAGTATAAATCAGTATAAACAAGTCCAGTCCCTCCCAGTCCCCCCAGTCCGTCCCAGTTCCCTCCCAGTCCCTCCCAGTATAAACCAGTATAGTCCATTCTCCTCCCAGTATAACCAGTATAACCAGTCCCTTCTCTGCAGGTTGTGGGCGTGGCCCGGGCGGGGCCAGGCTCGGCCCCTCCCCAGCTGGAGGGGGAGGGGCGGCGCCGCTGCGGCCTCGTACTGGGAGCACTGGGAGCACTGGGAGAGCCCCTCCCCCACCCGGGAGCGCCGCCCCCGCTGCCGGAGCTGGGGGGGCAGCAGGTGGGGGAGGGGCCTAAATTGAGGGGAGGGGTTTAGAGGGGGTGGGGCTTAAGGGGTAGGGGAGGGGCTTAGAAGGAGGGGGCGGAGCTCGATTTGGTGAGTAGGGGAGGGGCCAAAATGAAGGGGGAGGAGCTTAGGAAGATGGGGAGGGGCTTAAGCAGGGGGGAGTGGCTTAAAAATGGGGAATGGGCTTGGAGGGAGGGAGGGGTTTGAGAACTGGGGGAGGGGCTGGAATGGGGGTGTGGCTTAGAGGGAGGGGCTCAAAGAGATGGGGGAGGGGCTCAGCTGCCGAGCCCCTCCCCCACCCTCTTTTTATGTTTTTTTTTTTCCCCGTTTCCTCCCCCAGGGGGTGCTGCTCGCCAGGGCGGCCGCGCTGAAGCAGCAGCTCCGCCAGGGGGCGCTGCGGGCGCGGCGGGCGGGGCTGGGGGCGGGGCCGGAAGCGCCGCCCCTCCCCCCCGCGGCGGCGCCCCTCCCCCCCCCGGCGCTGGCGGCGCAGCTGCGGGCGCTGAGCGGCGGCTGCAGGGACAGGATCGGGGGCTGGGGCCGCCTGCGGGCGCTGGTGGCGCACTGGTGAGGGGCGGGGCTCGGGGAAAGGGGGAGGGGCTTGGGAAAACTGAGAGGGATTGATTTATTTATTTATTTTCCCACCCCTCCCTCCCTCAGGTGGACCCAGCCGGCTCAGTTCGCCCTGGCCACGCCCCCCGGGCGCGCCCCCTTCTCCCATTGGCTGCGGCGCTGGAGAGAAGCCGCCCGCGGGCTGTCGGCCCCGCCCACTTCCGGCATGGCCGCACCCACTTCCGGCATGGCCGCGCCCACTTCCGGGATGGACACGCCCACTTCCGGCACGGCCGCGGTCGCTGCAGACCCGGAAGTTGAGGGGGAGGGGCAGCAGGAATAAGCCCCGCCCCCAGTTCATCCCAGTCCCCGCCCACATCCTGAACACCACACCCCCTTCTGGAGAGGCCACGCCCACTGCGGAGCCGGAAGCTGAGAGGGAGGGGCAGCAGGAATCAGCTCTGATTGGTTGGGAGTAAAAAATGGTGGCGGGAAAAACGTCCCAGTTCATTCCAGTAACGTCCCAGTTTGTCCCAGTTTATTCCCGGCTCCATCCCAGTCCCTCCCAGTTTGTCCCAGTCCCTCCCAGTTCCCTCAATGCAGGGGTGGGTTCTGCACTGACCGACAGGGGGCGCTGAGCAGCCACTGCCGGGACTACAACTCCCAGCACGCCCCGCGCCCCTCAGAGCACTGTTAGTGCCTGGACTACAACTCCCAGCATGCCCTGTGCCACACAGAGTGCAGTAACTGCCTGGACTACAACTCCCAACATGCTCCGCGGCGGGTTGAAGACTCCACAGTGACCCCCAGTTCCTTCCCAGTTCCCTCCCAGTTCCTTCCCAGTACAAACCAGTGGTCAGCAGCACCATCAGCACTCTCCCAGTTCAACCCAGTACATTCCCAGTTCACTCCCAGTCCGTCCCAGTACATCCCAAACCAGTGCTCCCAGTACAAACCAGTCCTTCCCAGTGTCCCCCCAGTCTCTTCCCAGTGTTCCAAGTCCCTCCCAGTTCAATCCCAGTCCCTCCCAGTTCCCTCCCAGTCCCTCTTAGTTCAATCCCAGTCCCTCCCAGTTTAATCCCAGTCCCTCTTAGTTCAATCCCAGTCCCTCCCAGTTTAATCCCAGTCCACCCCAGTTCAATCCCAGCTCTAGCTGCTGTCCTGGTTCCAGCCCCGCCCGGGGCTTTGCTCAGCAATTACCGGGAACCGGAACCGGAACCGGAACTGGAACGGGGGGGCCAAAAATTCCCGGGGGGGCCAAAAATTCCCGGGGGGGGTTTCCCAAAATTCCTGGGTTGTGGGGGGGGAAGTCCCAGCTTCATTTTTGGGGTTCTTTGGGTTCCCCCCCCAAATTTTTGGCTGCCCTCCCCCAATTTCTGGGTTCCCCCAAGTTTTGATTCCTCCCCCCCTCCCCGATTTTTTGGGTCTCCCCCATTTTAGGGACCCCAATTTTTGCATCTCCCCGATTTTTGGGTCCCCCCACCCCATTTTTTGGTGCTCTCCCTCAATTTTTGGGTCCCCCCCCCCCCCAGATTTTTTGGGTGGCCCCACCCCAAATTTTTGGTTCTTCTCCCACTTTTTGGCTGCCCCCTCCTCATTTTTGGGTTTCCCTGATTTTTTGGGGTCCCCCCCCGATTTTTGAGCTCCCCCCTCCCCAGTTTTGGGTGCTCCCTCCCCCCCCCCAATTTTTGGTTCTCCTCCTTCCCCATTTTTGGGTTCTCTCCCATTTTTGATGCCCCTTCCCGAAATTTTTGGATGCTCTTCCATTTTTGAGTCTTCCCCAATTTTTTGTGCCCAATTTTTGGGTCTCCCCATTTTTGGTTGCCCCCCCCATTTTTTGATCCCCTCGATTTTTGGGTTCCCCCCAATTTTGGGTTCCCCCACATTTTTGGGTGCCCCTCCCCCCCCGATTTTGGGTCCCCCCCCGATTTTGGGTCCCCCCCCGCCCCCATTGTTCCCAGAACAAAGCCCCAATTATCCCGAGCAGGGAGCGGAGGGACCCGGAACGGGGCGGGGGAGGGGAAATTTGGGAGAATTTGGGGAAATTGGGGGAGGGAAAAAATGGGAAAATTGGGGAGGAAAATAGGGAAAATTTGGGTAGAAAAATTGGGGGACAAATTGGGGAAATCTGTCAAAATTTGGGGAGAAAACAAGTGAAAAACTGGGAAAATTTGGGGAGAAAAAAATGGGGAAAAACTGGGGGGAAATGGGAAAAATTGGGGGGGAAATTGGGGGAGCAAAAAATGGGAAAAATTGGGAAGAATTTGAGGAAATTGAGGGAGGACAAAACAAGTAAAAATGGGGAAAATTTGGGAAGGAAAACTGGGGGGAAACTGGGGGAGAAATTGGGGAAATTTGGGGAGAAAAAAAAGTGAAAAAGGAAAATTTGGGGAGGAAAAAATGGGGAAAAACTGGGGGGAAATGGGAAAAATTGGGGGGGGAAATTGGGGAGATATTGGGGAAATTGGGGGAGGGAAAAATTGGGGAGAATTTGGGGAAATTGGGGGAGGACAAAAAAATTAAAAATGGGGAAAATTTGGGGAGAGAAACTGGGGGAGAAATTGGGGAAATTTGGGGAGAAAAAATGTTAAAAACAGGGAAAATCTGGGGAGAAAAACTGGGGAGAAATAGGAAAATTTGGGGAGAAAAAAATGGGGAAAAACGGGGAAAATTTAGGGAGGAAAAAAAGGTGAAAAAAGGGGAGAAAAAGGGGGAAATTTGGGGAGGAAAACGTGAAAAATGGGGTGGAAATCAGGGAGAAAAATTGGGGAAAAAATTTGGGATAAAAATGTGAAAAATGGGGGAAAACCAGGAAAATTTGGGGAGAAGGATTGGGGTGGGAAATTGGGGAGGAAAACTCGGAAAATTGGGGAGGAAATGGGAAATTTGGGGGGGAAATTGGGAAATTAGGGGGGAATGGGAAAATGGGGGGAAATTGGGAAAATGGAGGAAATTGGGGGAAAATGGGGAATGAGGGGAAAATGGGAATGAAGGAAAAAGGGGAAAACGGAAGGAAAATGGGAAATGGGGTGGGGATGAGGATGAGGATGATGGGATGGCTTGGAATGGATGGATGAAGATGAGGAGGATGAGGATGAAGGAATGGCCAGGAAGGGATGAGGATGAGGATGAGGATGAGGATGAGGATGAAGGAGGGATGAAGGATGAGGATGAAGGATGAGGATGAAGGAATCTCCAGGTGTGGGATGGATGAAGATGAAGGTGAAGGTGAAGATGAAGATGATGGGATGGATGGATGAGGATGAGGATGGAGGTGGGGCAACGGCTGGATGTGGGACGGAACGAGCCCAGTTCAAACCAGTCCCTCCCAGTATAACCCAGTCCATCCCAATCCATCCCAGTCCATCTCAGTATAAACCAGTTCCATCCCAGTCCTCTCCCAGTATAATCCAGTTTATCCCAGTCCACGCCTGTTCCATCTCAATCCATCCCAGTTCATCCCAGTCCATCAAAATCCCCTCCCAGTCCATCCCAGTATAACTCAGTACAACCCAGTCCATCCCAGTCCATCCCAGTTTATCTCAGTCCACGCCAGTTCCATCCCAGTCCATCCCAGTATATCCCATTCCATCCCAGTATAACCCAGTTTATCCCAGTCCATCCCAGTATAACTCAGTAAAACCCAGTCCATCCCAGTTTATCCCAGTCCATCCCAGTATAACTCAGTAAAACCCAGTCCATCCCAGTTTATCCCAGTCCATCCCAGTATAACTCAGTAAAACCCAGTCCATCCCAGTTTATCCCAGTCCACACCAGTTCCATCCCAGTCCATCCCAGTATAAGCCAGTTCCATCCCAATCCTCTCCCAGTATAATCCAGTTTATCCCAGTCCACGCCAGTTCCATCCCAGTCCATCCCAGTATGAGCCAGTTCCATCCCAGTCCTCTCCCAGTATAATCCAGTTTATCCCAGTCCACGCCAGTTCCATCCCAGTCCATCAAAATCCCATCCCAGTCCATCCCAGTTTACCCCAGTCCATCCCAGTATAACCCAGTTCCATCCCAATCCTCTCCCAGTCCATCCCAGTTTACCCCAGTCCATCCCAGTATAACCCAGTTCCCTCCCAGTTCCCCCCTCCCCCTCCAGATCGGATCTCTGATATCCCACAGGGGGCGGGGCCGGGGGCGTGGCCTGGGGGGGCGGGGCCGCCTCCCATTGGCTGCGGCTCCTTTAAATTCCCGGGAATCCCGGGGGGAGCCGGACCGGGAAGGTGAGAGCGGGGGGGGGGGGTCACCCCAAAATCTGGGGAAATTTGGGGGGGAGGGAGGGACCATTGGAACCCCCGCGGGAAATTTTGGGGTCGCTCCTAAATTTGGGGGGGGATTTTGGGGTGCCCTTTAATTTTGGGAGGTGTTTTGGGGGTTCCCTTTAAATGCGAGAGGGATTTTTGGGGTTCCTCTTAAATTTGGGGAGGATTTTTGGGGTTCACGTTTAATTTGGTGGTAATTTTTGGGGTCCTCTTTGATTTTCGGGGGAATTTTTGGGGTTCCTCTTAAATTTGGGGGGGATTTGTGGGTTCCCTCTTAACCTGGGGGGCATTTTTGGGGTCCCCTTTAATTTCGGGGGGGGGATTTTTGGGGTTCCTCACAAATTTTGGGAGGGATTTTTTTGGGTTCCTCCTAAATTTGGGGAGGATTTTTTTGGGGCTCCTCTTAAATTTTGGGGGGAATTTTTTGGGGTCCCCTTAAATTCAGGAGGGATTTGGGGGATTTACGGGGCAGGGAGGGATTTTTGGGGTCCCTCATAATTTTGGGGGTGATTTTGGGGATTTTTGGGCTCGGGAAGTTCCCAAATCCCGGGGTCCCCCCATTTCTCACGCCCCTCCCCCCGCTCAGATGGGGCCCCCCAGGATTTTGCTCCTCTGGCTCCTGCTCGGCTGCCGTGAGTCCCAAATCCCAAATTTTTCATCCCAAATCCCGGCCCCGCCCCTCCCCCACCCGGATCCACCTGCCCCGCCCCCTACCCGCCCAAAATTTGGCAATTTCCGACCCAAATTTGGCTTTCCCAGCCCCAAATTTGGCAATTTCCGACCCAAATTCGCTTTTCCCGGCCCCAAATTTTGTTTTTTTTTCTCCCAAATGTCTCATTTCTCCCCCCAAAATTCACATCCCCACCCCAATTTTGGCCTTTCCCACCCTAAATTTGATTTTTCCACCCCCAAATTCCCTCATTTCCACCCCAAAATCCCCTTTTCACCCCAAATCCCTTTCCCCCTCAATTTTCCACATTCTCCACGTTTCCCGTCCCAAATTCCCCCCAAATTTCCCTCAAATTCCCCAAATTTCCCTCCCCAAACCGCAATTCCCACTCCTAAATCCCTTTTTCTACCCCAAATCTGTCATTGCCCCCCAAAAATTCCCTAAATTCCCCAAAATCCTCCCAAAAATCCCAATTTCCAACCCCAAATCCCCCTAAAATCCCCCCAAATTCCCAATTTCCACCCCAAATCTTCCATTCCCACCCCATTTGCCCATTTCCAGCCCCAAATTTCCCATTTTCCCCCATTTCCCCCCATTTTTCCCAAATTTCTCCAATTTTCCCATTTTTTCCGCACTTTTGCCTTTTCCTCCCATTTTTCCCAAATTTCCTCAATTTTTCCCAAATTTTTCCCCGAATTTCCACCAATTCCCCCAAATTTCCCCAATTTTCCATTTCCCCCATTTTCTTCTGGTTTTCCTAAATTTCCCTCATTTCCCCAAATTTCCCACATTTTCCCATTTTCCTCCCAAATTTCCCTCCATTTTTCCAAATTTTCACCAATTTTTTTCCCAAGCTCCCCCGAAATTCCCCCAAATTTTTTCCTCATTTTTTCCTACATTTCCCCCAGATAATTTCCCCCAAATTTCCCCCATTTCCCCAATTTTTTGTTTTCCCCATTTTTCCCCATTTTCTCCTGTTTTTCCTAACTTTCCTCCATTTCCCCAAATTTCCCCAAATTTTCCCATTTTCCTCCCAAATTTCCATTTGTTTTTCCAAATTTTCCCCAATTTTTTTACCAAGTTTCCCCAAAATTCCCCCAAATTTTGCCTCATTTTTTTCCTAAACTTACCCCCCAATTTTTCCCAAATTTTCCCAATTTTTTCCCATTTTCCTCCCAAATTTCCCAAGTTTCCCCAAATTTTCTCATTTTCCTCCCAAATTCCCCTCCGTTTTTGCAAATTTTCCTCAATTTTTTTCCCAAGCTCCCCCAAAATTCCCCCAAATTTTTCCTCATTTTTTCCTAAATTTCCCCCAAATAATTTCCCCAAAATTTTTCTAAATTTCCCCAAATTTCCCCCATTTCCCCAAATTTTCCCATTTACCACCCAAATTTCCCTCAGTTTTTCCAAATTTTCCCCAATTTTTTTCCCAAGTTTCCCCAAAATGCCCCCAAATTTTTCCTCATTTTTTCCTAAACTTCCCCCCGATTTTTCCCAAATTTTCCCAATTTTTTCCCATTTTCCTCCCAAATTTCCCTCCATTTTTCCAAATTTTCCCAAATTTCTTTCCCAAGTTTCCCCGAAATTTCCCCAAATTTTTCCTCATTTTTTTCCCAAATTTTTCCCAAATTTTTCCCAAATTTATCCCAAATTTTTCCCAAATTTTCCCCAGTTTTTTCCCAAATTTTTCCCAAATTATTACCCAATTTTTTCCCAAATTTTCCCCAGTTTTTTCCCAAATTTTCCCAAATTTTTCCCCAATTTTTCCCAAATTTTCCCCAAATTTTCCCCAAATTTTTCCCAAATTTTTCCCCAAATTTTCCCCAAATTTTTCCCAAATTTCCCCCGTTTTCTCCCCATTCCAGGTGCTGACCCCCTCTCCCGGCTCGGCTGCTCCGGTGTCACCTGCGGCCGCGGTGGCACCTGCCGTGTCACCGACCTGGGCCCCAGGTGTGTCCCCAACCCCTCGTGTGACAATGTCCGGTGTGGGGAGGGGACACGGTGCAGGATGGTCGAGGGGTGGCCCAGGTGTGTCCCCGATGTCCCCTCGTGTGACAATGTCCGGTGTGGGGAGGGGACACGGTGCAGGATGGCCCAGGGGTGGCCCAGGTGTGTCCCCGATGTCCCCTCGTGTGACAATGTCCAGTGTGGCACAGGGACACGGTGCAGGATGGTCGAGGGGTGGCCCAAGTGTGTCCCCGATGTCCCCTCGTGTGACAATGTCCGGTGTGGGGAGGGGACACGGTGCAGGGTGGCCGAGGGGTGGCCCCGCTGTGTCCCCAACCCCTCGTGTGACAATGTCCGGTGTGGGGAGGGGACACGGTGCAGGGTGGCCGAGGGGTGGCCCAGGTGTGTCCCCAACCCCTCGTGTGACAATGTCCGGTGTGGTGAAGGGACACGGTGCAGGATGGCCAAGGGGTGGCCCCGCTGTGTCCCCGATGTCCCCTCGTGTCCCCTGGCCGGCTGTCCCCAGTGCAAGGTGGCCGCCGGGCGGCCGCTCTGTGTCCGGCGCCGTGGCCGGAGCGTTTGGTGTCCCCCGTGTCCCGCGGGCTCCTCGTGTCGCCTGGTCAGCGGGTGGCCGAAGTGTGTCCAGACCAAGGTGTCACCGTCCTGCAGTGACCTCCAGTGTCCCCAAGGAACCTCGTGCCAGATGGCCGATGGTCAGCCCCGGTGTGTCCATCACCCACCGTCCTGCAGTGATGTCCAGTGTCCCCAGGACACCACGTGTCACATGATCGATGGGTGGCCACGCTGTGTCCACACCAAGATGTCCATCAGGAGACCGTCCTGCAGTGACCTGCACTGTCCCAAGGACACCACGTGTCACATGGTCAGTGGTCATCCCCAGTGTGTCCAGACCAAGACGTCCGTCCAGAGTCCATCGTGTGCTGACCTCCACTGTCCCCAAGGAACCTCGTGCCAGATGACCAATGGTCATCCCCAGTGTGTCCATCACCCACCGTCCTGCCACGATGTCCAGTGTCCCCAGGACACCACATGTCAGATGGTCAGTGGGTGGCCGCAGTGTGTCCACACCAAGATGTCCATCAAGAGACCGTCCTGCAGTGACCTGCACTGTCCCCAAGGAATGAAATGCCAGATGACCAATGGGTGGCCGCAGTGTGTCCATCACCCACCGTCCTGCAGTGATGTCCATTGTCCCAAGGGCAGCAGGTGCCAGATGACCAATGGTCATCCCCAGTGTGTCCAGACCAAAACGCCCATCAAGAGTCCATCTTGTGGTGACCTTCACTGTCCCAAGGACACCTCGTGTCACATGGTCAGTGGTCAGCCACGGTGTGTCCACACCCGGCCTTCGTGTGACAACGTCCAGTGCAGGAAGGACACTACGTGTCAAATGGTCAGCGGGTGGCCACGCTGTGTCCAGACCAAGGTGACCGCAAGGAGACCGTCCTGCAGTGACCTCCACTGTCCCAAGGACACCACGTGCCACATGGTCAGTGGTCATCCACGCTGTGTCCAGACCAGGACGTCCATCAGGAGACCGTCCTGCAGTGACCTCCAGTGTCCACAAGGAACCTCGTGCCAGATGACCAATGGTCAACCGAGGTGTGTCCATCACCCACCGTCCTGCAGTGATGTCCACTGTCCCCAGGACACCCTGTGTCACGTGATCGATGGGTGGCCGCAGTGTGTCCACACCAAGATGTCCATCAGGAGACCGTCCTGCAGTGACCTGCACTGTCCACAGGGCACCAGGTGCCAGATGACCGATGGTCATCCCCAGTGTGTCCACACTCGGCCATCGTGTGACAATGTCCGGTGCCAGAAGGACACCACGTGTCACATGGTCAGTGGGTGGCCGCGCTGTGTCCAGACCAAGATGACCACAAGGAGACCGTCCTGCAGTGACCTCCACTGTCCCAAGGACACCACGTGTCACATGGTCAGTGGCCATCCCCAGTGTGTCCAGACCAGGACGTCCATCAGGAGACCGTCCTGCAGTGACCTCCAGTGTCCACAAGGAACCTCGTGCCAGATGACCGATGGTCAACCAAGGTGTGTCCATCACACACCGTCCTGCACTGATGTCCACTGTCCACAGGGCACCAGGTGCCAGATGACCGATGGTCATCCCCAGTGTGTCCACACCCGGCCATCGTGTGACAATGTCCAGTGCAGGAAGGACACCACGTGTCAGATGGTCAGCGGGTGGCCGCGCTGTGTCCAGACCAAAGTGACCACAAGGAGACCGTCCTGCCATGATGTCCACTGTCCCAAGGACACCAGGTGTCAGATGACCAACGGTCAACCGACATGCGTCCATCACCCTCCATCCTGCCAGGATGTCCAGTGTCCCAAGGACACCACGTGCCACATGGTCAGTGGTCATCCCCAGTGTGTCCAGACCAAGACGTCCATCAAGAGTCCATCGTGTGCTGACCTCCAGTGCCCACAAGGAACCTCGTGCCAGATGACCAATGGTCATCCCCAGTGTGTCCATCACCCACCGTCCTGCCATGATGTCCAGTGTCCCAAGGACACCACGTGTCAGATGGTCAGTGGGTGGCCGCAGTGTGTCCACACCAAGATGTCCATCAGGAGACCGTCCTGCAGTGACGTCCACTGTCCCCAAGGAATGAAATGCCAGATGACCGATGGGTGGCCGCAGTGTGTCCATCACCCACCGTCCTGCACTGATGTCCATTGTCCCAAGGGCAGCAGGTGCCAGATGACCAATGGTCATCCCCAGTGTGTCCAGACCAAAACGCCCATCAAGAGTCCATCTTGTGGTGACCTCCACTGCCCCAAGGACACCTCGTGTCACATGGTCAGTGGTCAGCCAAGGTGTGTCCACACCCGGCCATCGTGTGACAACGTCCAGTGCAGGAAGGACACCACGTGTCAGATGGTCAGTGGGTGGCCACGATGTGTCCAGACCAAGATGACCCCAAGGAGACCGTCCTGCAGTGACCTCCACTGTCCCAAGGACACCACGTGTCACATGGTCAGTGGTCATCCACGCTGTGTCCAGATGAAGATGTCCATCAGGAGACCGTCCTGCAGTGACCTCCAGTGTCCACAAGGAACCTCGTGCCAGATGACCGATGGTCAACTGAGGTGTGTCCATCACCCACCGTCCTGCAGTGATGTCCACTGTCCCCAGGACACCACGTGTCACATGGTCAGCGGGTGGCCGCAGTGTGTCCACACCAAGATGTCCATCAGGAGACCATCCTGCAGTGATGTCCATTGTCCCAAGGGCACCAGGTGCCAGATGACCGATGGTCATCCCCGGTGTGTCCACACCCGGCCATCGTGTGACAATGTCCAGTGCAGGAAGGACACCACGTGTCAGATGGTCAGCGGGTGGCCGCGCTGTGTCCAGACCAAGATGACCCCAAGGAGACCATCCTGCAGTGACCTCCACTGTCCCAAGGACACCACGTGTCACATGGTCAGTGGTCATCCCCAGTGTGTCCAGACCAAGACATCCATCAGGAGACCGTCCTGCCGTGACCTCCACTGTCCACAGGGAACCTCGTGCCAGATGACCGATGGTCAACCCCGTTGTGTCCACACCCGGCCATCGTGTGACAATGTCCAGTGCCAGAAGGGGACAGTGTGTCACATGGTCAGTGGGTGGCCACAGTGTGTCCAGACCAAGGTGACCACAAGGATACCGTCCTGCAGTGACCTCCACTGTCCCAAAGACACCATGTGCCACATGGTCAGTGGTCATCCACGCTGTGTCCAGACCAAGATGTCCGTCCAGAGTCCATCGTGTGGTGACCTCCAGTGTCCCCAAGGAACCTCGTGCCAGATGGTCAGTGGGTGGCCGCGCTGTGTCCAGACCAAGGTGACCGCAAGGAGACCGTCCTGCAGTGACCTGAACTGTCCCAAGGACACCACGTGCCACATGGTCAGTGGTCATCCTCGCTGTGTCCAGATGAAGACCTCCATCAAGAGACCGTCTTGCAGTGACCTCCACTGTCCCCAAGGAACCTCATGCCAGATGACCAATGGTCAACCGACGTGTGTCCATCACCCACCGTCCTGCAGTGATGTCCAGTGTCCCCAGGACACCACGTGTCACATGATCAGTGGGTGGCCGCAGTGTGTCCACACCAAGATGACCACAAGGAGACCGTCCTGCGGTGATGTCCAGTGTCCCCTGGACACCACATGTCACATGGTCAGTGGTCATCCCCGCTGTGTCCAGACCAAGACGTCCATCAGGAGACCTTCATGTGGTGATGTCCAGTGTCCACAAGGAACTCAATGCAAGATGACCAATGGGTGGCCGCAGTGTGTCCATCAGCGACCCTCGTGTCAGGATGTCCAGTGCCAGAAAGGTCACGTGTGCCTCATGGTCAGTGGGTGGCCGCAGTGTGTCCAGACCAAGATGACCCCAAGGAGACTGTCCTGCAGTGACCTCCACTGTCCACAGGGCACCAGGTGCCAGATGACCGATGGGTGGCCGCAGTGCGTCCGTCACCCACCGTCCTGCCAGGATGTCCAGTGTCCCAAGGACACCATGTGTCACATGGTCAGTGGTCATCCCCGGTGTGTCCAGACCAAGACGTCCATCAGGAGACCTTCATGTGGTGATGTCCACTGCCCACGAGGAACCCAATGCAAGATGAGCAATGGGTGGCCGCAGTGTGTCCATCAACGACCCTCGTGTCAGGATGTCCAGTGCCAGAAAGGTCACATGTGTCTCATGGTCAGTGGGTGGCCACAGTGTGTCCAGACCAAGATGACCCCAAGTAGACCCTCCTGCAGTGGCCTCCTCTGTCCCAAGGACACCACGTGTCACATGGTCAGTGGTCATCCCAGGTGTGTCCAGACCAGGACGTCCATCAGGAGACCTTCTTGCCGTGATGTCCAGTGCTCCAAGGACACCACCTGCAAGATGACCAGTGGGTGGCCGCAGTGTGTCCATCAGCAACCATCGTGTAGTGATGTCCAGTGCCAGAAAGGTCAGGTGTGTCACATGGTCAGTGGGTGGCCGCAGTGTGTCCAGACCAAGGTGACCCCAAGGAGAATGTCCTGCAGTGACCTCCAGTGTCCAAAGGGCACCCAATGCAAGATGACCAGTGGGTGGCCACAGTGTGTCCATCAGCAACCATCATGTCGGGATGTCCAGTGCCAGAAGGGGACATTGTGCCAGATGGTCAGTGGGTGGCCGCAGTGTGTCCAGACCAAGGTCACCCCACGGACACCGTCCTGCAGTGACCTGCACTGTCCCCAAGGAACCTGGTGCCAGATGACCAGTGGGTGGCCGCAGTGTGTCCATCACCAACTGTCCTGCCAGGATGTCCAGTGCCAGAAAGGTGACGTGTGTCAGATGGTCAGCGGGTGGCCGCAGTGTGTCCAGAGCAAGACGTCCATCAGGAGACCGTCCTGCAGTGACCTCCACTGTCCACAGGGCACCCAATGCCAGATGACCGATGGGTGGCCGCAGTGTGTCCATCAGCGTCCATCCTGCCAGGATGTCCAGTGCCAGGAGGGGACAGTGTGCCAGATGGTCAGTGGGTGGCCGCAGTGTGTCCAGACCAAGATGACCCCAAGTAGACCCTCCTGCAGTGACCTCCACTGTCCCAAGGACACCTCATGTCACATGGTCAGTGGTCATCCACGCTGTGTCCAGACCAGGACATCCATCAGGAGACCTTCTTGCCGTGATGTCCAGTGCTCCAAGGACACCACCTGCAAGATGACCAATGGGTGGCCGCAGTGTGTCCATCAGCAGCCATCGTGTAGTGATGTCCAGTGCCAGAAAGGTCAGGTGTGTCACATGGTCAGTGGGTGGCCGCAGTGTGTCCAGACCAAGGTCACCCCACAGACACCGTCCTGCAGTGACCTCCACTGTCCCCTGGACACCTCGTGTCACATGGTCAGTGGTCATCCCAGGTGTGTCCAGACCAAGACGTCCATCAGGAGACCTTCATGTGGTGATGTCCACTGTCCACAGGGCACCCAATGCAAGATGACCAGTGGGTGGCCACAGTGCGTCCATCACCAACTGTCCTGCCATGATGTCCAGTGCCAAAAAGGTCAGGTGTGCCAGATGGTCAGTGGTCATCCCCAGTGTGTCCAGACCAGGACGTCCATCAGGAGACCGTCCTGCAGTGACCTCCACTGTCCCAAAGACACCAGGTGCAAGATGACCAATGGGTGGCCACAGTGTGTCCATCAGCATCCATCGTGCCAGGATGTCCAGTGCCAGAAAGGTCACGTGTGCCTCCTGGTCAGTGGGTGGCCACAGTGTGTCCAGACCAAGATGACCCCAAGGAGACCGTCCTGCAGTGACCTCCAGTGTCCCAAGGACACCTCATGTCACATGGTCAGTGGTCATCCCCAATGTGTCCAGACCAAGACGTCCATCAGGAGACCGTCCTGTGCTGACCTCCAGTGTCCACAAGGAACTCAATGCAAGATGACCAGTGGGTGGCCACAGTGTGTCCACCAACGTCCATCGTGTCAGGATGTCCAGTGCCAGAAAGGTCACGTGTGCCTCATGGTCAGTGGGTGGCCGCAGTGTGTCCAGACCAAGATGACCCCACAGAGACCGTCCTGCAGTGACCTCCAGTGTCCCAAGGACACCACGTGTCACATGGTCAGTGGTCATCCACGCTGTGTCCAGACCAGGACGTCCATCATGTCCTGCCGCGATGTCCGGTGCCCCAAGGCCACCAGGTGCCAGGTGACCGCTGGGTGGCCGCAGTGTGTCCACCCCTCGCTGTCCTGCCCGGGCCCGCACTGCCCACGCCGCGCCCGCGCCGTCCCCGCCCTGTCCTGCAACGACGTCACCTGCGAGCCCGGGGCCACCTGCCAGGTGCTGCAGGGCTGGCCCAGGTGTGTCCCCATCCAACCAACCTGCCAGGACCTCACCTGCCCGCCTGGATCCACCTGTGAGATGGACGGAGCCACGCCCAGGTGTGTTCCTAAAGGTCCATCCTGCGAGGACCTCACCTGTCCACCTGGATCCACCTGCCAGATGGACGGAGCCACGCCCAGGTGTGTCCCCATCAAATTGACCTGCCAGGACCTCACCTGTCCACCTGGATCCACCTGTCAGATGGACAGAACCACGCCCAGGTGTGTCCCCATCAAATTGACCTGCCAGGACCTCACCTGCCCGCCTGGATCCACCTGTCAGATGGACAGAACCACGCCCAGGTGTGTCCCTAAAGGTCCATCCTGCCAGGACCTCACCTGCCCGCCTGGATCCACCTGTGAGATGGACAGAGCCAGACCCAGGTGTGTTCCTAAAGGTCCATCCTGCCAGGACCTCACCTGCCCGCCTGGATCCACCTGTGAGATGGATGGAGCCACACCCAGGTGTGTCCCTAAAGGTCCATCCTGCCAGGACCTCACCTGCCCACCTGGATCCACCTGTGAGATGGATGGAGCCACACCCAAGTGTGTCCCTAAAGGTCCATCCTGCCAGGACCTCACCTGTCCACCTGGATCCACGTGTCATATAGATGGAGACATGCCCAGGTGTGTCCCCAGCAAGTTGACCTGTCAGGACCTCACCTGTCCTCCTGGATCCACCTGTCGGATGGAGAAATCAACCCCCAGGTGTGTCCCTGTGGCACCGACCTGTCAGGACCTCACCTGCCCACCTGGATCTACCTGTAGAATGGACAGAACCACGCCCAGGTGTGTTACCATCAAATTGACCTGCCAGGACCTCACCTGCCCACCTGGATCCACCTGTAGAACAGAGAGAGACACACCCAGGTGTGTTCCCATTAAGCTGACCTGCCAGGACCTCACCTGTCCACCCAGATCAACCTGTCAGATGGACGGAGCCACACCCAGGTGTGTCCCTAAAGCTCCATCCTGCCAGGACCTCACCTGTCCTCCTGGGTCCACCTGTCAGATGGACAGAACCATGCCCAGGTGTATCCCCACGGCACCGACCTGCCAGGACCTCACCTGCCCACCCGGATCCACCTGTAGAATGGAAAAATCAACCCCCAGGTGTGTTCCTGTCAAATTGACCTGCCAGGACCTCACCTGTCCACCCAGATCTACCTGTCAGATGGACGGAGCCACACCCAGGTGTGTTCCCAAAAGTCCATCCTGCCAGGACCTCACCTGTCCACCTGGATCCACCTGTAGAATGGACAGAGACACACCCAGGTGTGTCCCCATCAAGTTGACCTGCCAGGACCTAACCTGCCCGCCTGGATCCACCTGTCAGATGGACAGAACCACACCCAGGTGTGTTCCAGTCAAGTTGACCTGCCAGGACCTCACCTGCCCACCCAAATCTACCTGTAGAATGGAGAAATCAACCCCCAGGTGTGTTCCTTTGGCACTGACCTGCCAGGACTTCACTTGTCCACCTGGATCCACCTGTGAGATGGACGGAGCCACACCCAGGTGTGTTCCAGTCAAACTGACCTGCCAGGACCTCACCTGCCCCCCTGGATCCACCTGTACAATGGATGGAGCCACGCCCAGGTGTGTCCCTGTGCCTGTGACCTGCCAGGACCTCACCTGCCCCCCTGGATCCACCTGTACAATGGATGGAGCCACGCCCAGGTGTATTCCCACCAAGTTGACCTGCCAGGACCTCACCTGCCCACCTGGATCCACCTGTAGAATGGACAGAACCACACCCAGGTGTGTCACTGTGGCACCGACCTGCCAGGACCTCACCTGCCCACCCGGATCCACCTGTGAGATTGATGGAGCCACACCCAGGTGTGTTCCAGGCAAACTGACCTGCCAGGACCTCACCTGCCCACCTGGATCTACCTGCAGAATGGAGAAATCAACCCCCAGGTGTGTCTCTGTGGCTCTGACCTGCCAGGACCTCACCTGTCCACCTGGGTCCACCTGTAGAATGGACAGAACTGTGCCCAGGTGTGTCCCCACCAAGTTGACCTGCCAGGACCTCACCTGCCCACCTGGATCCACCTGTACAATGGACAGAACCACGCCCAGGTGTGTCCCTGTGCCTGTGACCTGCCAGGACCTCACCTGCCCGCCCGGATCCACCTGTGAGATTGATGGAGCCACGCCCAGGTGTGTTCCAGTCAAACTGACCTGCCAGGACCTCACCTGCCCGCCCGGATCCACCTGCCAGGCCCCGCCCTGCCCACCTGGCCGCACCTGCCGCCCCACCTGCGCGCCGGCCCCGCCCCTCGTGTGCCACGTGCTGAGCCGGAGCCGCTTCCGCGCCTTCGACGGCCGCACCTGGCGGCTGCCGCTCACCTGCCCGCTGGTGGCCTCCTGCGGCGCCTCACCTGCGCTCCAGGTGTGGCTCTCGGGCCAGGTGAGCTCCAGGCCCGGGGCCACCTGGGGAGTGACCGTGGCCGGTGACGGGTTCCAGGTGGAGCTGCGGCACGGAGAGGGGACCGTGGCCAGGGTGAGTGTGCACCTGGGCTCAGGTGTGCTCTGCACAGGTGTGTCCTGTCCAGGTGTGTCCTGTCCAGGTGTGTGTGCATAGGTGTGTCCTGTCCCAGGTGTGCACTGTCTCAGGTGTGCACTGTCTCAGGTGTGTCCTGTCTCAGGTGTGTCCTGCACAGGTGTGTCCCTGTCCCAGGTGTGTCCCTGTCCCAGGTGTGTCCCTGTCCAGGTGTGTCCTGTCCAGGTGTGCTCTGTCCAGGTGTGTCCTCTCCCAGGATTGTCCCTGTCCCAGGTGTGTCCTGTCCCAGGTGTGTCCTGCACAGGTGTGTCCCTGTCCCAGGTGTGTCCCCATCCCAGGTGTGTCCTGTCCCAGGTGTGCTCTGTCCAGGTGTGTTTCACCTGTCCCAGGTGTCTCATTCCTCCCAGGTGTGTCTCCCCTGACCAGGTGTGCCTTACCTGTCTCACCTGAACAGGTGTGTCTCATCTATCCCTGCTGTGTCTCACCTGTCTGCAGCTGTCACACCTGACCAGGTATATCTCACCTGTGTCTCACCTTTCCCACCTACCCTTGCTTTGTCTCACCTGTCCAGGTGTATCTCACCTGTCCCATGTCACATGTCCCCCTGTCTCACCTGTCCCAGGTGTATCTCACTTTTCCCAGGTGTGTCTCACCTGTCCCACCTGTCTCACCTGTCTCATCTCTGTCTCACCTGTCTCTCACCTGTCCCAGGTGTATCTCGCTTGTCTCTCTCACCTGTCCTGTCTGTATCTCACCTCTCACCTGTCTCACCTCTACCTCACCTGTCCTGTCTGTATCTCACCTGTCTCACCTCTCTGTCTCTCACCTGTCTCTCACCTTTCTCTCGCCTCTCTCACCTGTCTCTCACCTCTCACCTGTCTCTCGCCTCTCTCACCTGTACCTCACCTCTCTCACCTGTATCTTACCTCTCTCACCTGTATCTCACCTGTCTCTCACCTGTCTCTCACCTGTCTCTCACCTGTATCTCACCTGTCTCTCACCTGTCTCACCTGTATCTCACCTGTCTCTCACCTGTCTCTCGCCTGTCTCTCACCTGTCTCTCACCTGTCTCTCACCTGTATCTCACCTGTCTCACCTGTCTCACCTGTCTCTCACCTGTATCTCACCTGTTTCACCTGTATCTCACCTGTCTCTCGCCTGTCTCTCACCTGTCTCTCACCTGTCTCTCACCTGTCTCTCACCTGTCCCTCACCTGTCTCTCACCTGTCTCTCACCTCTCTCTCACCTGTACCTCACCTGTCTCTCACCCGTCTCTCACCTGTGTCTCCCTCACCTGTCTCTCACCCGTCTCTCACCTGTCTCACCCGTCTCTCACCTGTATCTCACCTGTCTCACCTGTCTCTACCTCTCACCTGTCTCTCACCTCTCTCACCTGTCTCACCTGTCTCACCTGTCTCTCACCTCTCACCTGCCGGCAGGTGTGGGGCCGCCCCGTTCCCCTCCCCGCGGCGGTGGCCGGGGGCCAGGTGCGCGTGCGGCGCCGGGGGGGGCAGCGCCAGGTGCTGCTGCCCTGGGCGGGGCTGCAGGTGAGCCTGGCAGGTGACGGCGCCGCCACCGTGACGGCGACAGCGGCGGCCACCAGGGGGCTCTGCGGGGCCTGCGCCGGGCAGCGCACCTGCGGGACAGGTGAGGGAGGGAGGAGCACCTTTGAGACAGGTGAGGGCTGTGGGAGAGGCTCAGGTGAGTCTCAGGTGTGCCCCAGGTGGGAGTGGGAGGTACCAGATGTCCCTCAGGTGTTCCCAGATGTGCCCAGGTGTCCCCTAGATGTCCCCCAGCTGTGCCCAGGTGTCCCCAGGTGTGCCCAGATATCCCCAAGTGTGTGCCCAGGTGTGTCCAGGTGTCCCCCAGGTATCCCCAGGTGTCCCCTAGATGTCCCCAGGTGTCCCCCAGGGGTCCCCAGGTGTGCTCAGGTGTCCCCAGGTGTGTCCAGGTGTCCCCCAGGGGTCCCCAGGTGTGTCCAGGTGTCCCCCAGGGGTCCCCAGGTATCCCCAGGTGTCCCCCAGGGGTCCCCAGGTGTCCCCCAGGTGTCCCCAGGTGTGCTCAGGTGTCCCCCAGGTGTGTCCAGGTGTCCCCAGGTGTCCCCAGGTGTCCCCAGGTGTCCCCTAGAAGTGCCACCACTGTCCCCCAGGTGTCCCCAAGGTGTCCCCAGGTGTGTCCCTTACTCCCTCAGGTGTCCCCAGGTGTGCCCAGGTGTCCCCCAGGTGTCCCCAGGTGTCCCCCAGGTGTTCCCAGGTGTCCCCCAGGTGTTCCCAGGTGTCCCCAGGTGTCCCCAGGTGTGTCCCCAGGTGTGCTCAGGTGTCCCCCAGGTGTCCCCCAGGTGTCCACACCCAGATGTCCCCAGGTGTCCCCAGGTGTCCCCAGGTGTGCTCAGGTGTGCCCCTTCACCTGAACAGGAGGGTCCCGGACACTCCCCCCTCCCCTCCCCTCCCCCCACCTGTGTCCGGGCCCCTCCCCCAACCCCTCCCCCCTCTCTCTCTCTGTCTCTCCCCTCCCCCCTCCCCCCAGCCCCTCCCCCCGCCCCCCGCCCCTCCCCCCCCTCCCCAGGTACCTGCCAGGTGTGGCCGCGGCGCTTCCGCACCTTCGACGGCGCGGGGGGGGCGCGGGGGGGGCGCTGCCCCTCCCCCCTCCTGCTGGCCCGCGCCTGCGCCCCTCCCCCCGCCCGCGGCGCCCCTCCCCCCCCCCCCGCGCTGGAGGTGGCGCTGGGGGGAGGGGCGGTGACGGTGACACTGGGACGGCGCAGGTGGCACCTGGAGGGGGGGCGAGCACAGGTGAGGGGGGAGGGGGGAGGAGGGTGATGGAGGCGGGTGGGGGAGGGGAGGAGGAGGAGGAGGGGGAGGAAAGGAAGGAGGAAGATGATGGAGATGGATGGAGGAAGAGGAGGAGGAGGGAGAGGGAGAGGAGGAGGAAGAAGAGGAGAACGGACAGGAAGCTTGAGAGGAGGAGGAAGAATAAGTGGGGGAAGAGGAAGAGGAGGAGGAAGATGATGGACGGGGATGATGGATGAAGGAAAAGGATGAGGATGGAGGAAGAGGAGGAAGAGGAGGAAGAGGAAAAAGGAAAGGGAGAGGAAGAGGAGGGAGGAGAAAGAGGAGAAGGAAGAGCAAGGGGAGGTGATGAAGATGATGGAGGGGATGAGGGATGAAGGAAATGGATGAGGACTGAGGAGGAAGAGGAAGATGATGGGGGGATGGACGGGTGGGTGGAAAGGATTGGGGAGATGGAGATGATGAGGATGATGATGGATGAAGGATGGATGGAGATGATGATGAAGATTGGATGAAGGATGGATGGATTAGGGCGGTGATGACGATGATGATGATGATGGTGATGAAGATGGAGAAGGTTGGATGAAGGATGGATGATGATGACGATGAAGGATGGGATGGAGATGATGATGATGATGATGAAGATTCGATGAAGGATGGATGAAGATGATGATGGTGATGATGATGATGATGGAGAAAATTGGATGAAGGATGACAACTATGATGATGGTGATGACGATGATGGATGAAGTGGAAGGAGATGATGATGATGATGGAGAAGGTTGGATGAAGGATGGATGATGATGATGATGGATGGACAAAGATGATGATGATGATGATGGATGAAGGATGGATGATGATGATGGATGAAGGATGATGATGATGACGATGAAGATTTGATGAAGGATGGATGGATGATGATGACGATGGATGAAGGATGATGATGATGATGATGATGATGAAGATGGAGAAGGTTGGATGAAGGATGATGATGACGATGAAGGATGGGTGGAGATGATGATGATGATGACGATGGATGAAGGATGATGATGACGATGATGATGATGATGATGATGATGATGATGATGATGATGAAGGCTCCATGCCCCTCCCCCAGCTGGACGGCGCCGCCCTCCCGCTGCCCTTCTGCCTCCCGGACGGCTCCGCCTGCGTTGGCCACGCCCCCGTCCCTGGCCACGCCCCCGGCCCCGCCCCCGGCCACGCCCTGCTGCTGCTGACCCCCGACCTGCGCGTGGCCGCCGGGCCCGGGGACACCCTGGAGGTGACCGTGAGCCACCGGCTGCGCAACCGGACCTGCGGCCTGTGCGGGGACTTCGACGGCAACGCCGGCAACGACCTCGGGGACAGCGGCAGTGACCACAGGAGTGACCGCGGGGACACCGGGAGTGACCACAGGGACAGCGGGAGTGACCACAAGGACAGCGGGAGGTGTCCCCAGGGACGCTGCCGTGAGTGGACACAGGACAGGGACACGGGGTGGGGACAATTGGGGTGTTCCAGGACTTCGATGTGACCTCCCTGTGTCCGTCCTTGACCTCAGTGTCCGTCCTTGACCTTTGTGTCCACCCTGTGTCCATTCCCATGTCCATCCTTGACCTCACTGTCCCTCCCCGTGTCCGTCCATGACCTCAGTGTCCACCTGTGTCCATTCCCATGTCCATCCTTGACCTCAGTGTCCCTCCCCGTGTCCATCCTTTACCTCAGTGTCCACCTGTGTCCATTCCCATGTCCATCCTTGACCACATCCACCCGTAACCTTCCAGTGTCCATCCTTGACCTCCCCGTGTCCATCCTTGACCTGTGTCCATCCCAGTGTCCATGACCTTCGTCCATCCACGACCTGTGTCCATCCCCATGTCCCAGTGTCCATCCCCAGTGTCCACTCTGACCAGTGTCCATCCCGGTGTCCATCCCCAGTGTCCACTCTGACCAGTGTCCATCCCAGTGTCCATCCTGGTGTCCATCCAGTGTCCACTCTGACCAGTGTCCATCCCAGTGTCCATCCTGGTGTCCATCCAGTGTTCACTCTGACCCGTGTCCATCCCGGTGTCCATCCCAGTGTCCATCCCAGTGTCCACTCTGTCCAGTGTCCATCCCAGTGTCCATCCCAGTGTCCATCCCAGTGTCCACCCCAGTGTCCACTCTGACCCGTGTCCATCCCAGTGTCCACTCTGTCCAGTGTCCATCCCAGTGTCCATCCCGGTGTCCATCCCAGTGTCCACCCCCAGTGTCCACTCTGACCCGTGTCCATCCCAGTGTCCACCCCCAGTGTCCATCCCAGTGTCCATCCCAGTGTCCACCCCCAGTGTCCATCCCAGTGTCCATCCCGGTGTCCATCCTGGTGTCCATCCAGTGTCCACTCTGACCCGTGTCCATCCCGGTGTCCATCCCAGTGTCCATCCCAGTGTCCACTCTGACCCGTGTCCATCCCAGTGTCCATCCCAGTGTCCATCCCAGTGTCCACTCTGACCAGTGTCCATCCCAGTGTCCATCCCAGTGTCCACTCTGACCCGTGTCCATCCCGGTGTCCATCCCAGTGTCTATCCCAGTGTCCATCCCAGTGTCCACTCTGTCCAGTGTCCACCCAGTGTCCATCCCAGTGTCCATCCCAGTGTCCATCCCAGTGTCCACTCTGACCCGTGTCCATCCCAGTGTCCATCCCAGTGTCCATCCAGTGTCCACTCTGACCCGTGTCCACCCCCAGTGTCCACTCTGACCTGTGTCCATCCCAGTGTCCATCCCAGTGCCCACTCTGACCCGTGTCCACCCCAGTGTCCACTCTGACCCGTGTCCATCCAGTGTCCATCCCAGTGTCCATCCCAGTGTCCATCCCAGTGTCCACTCTGACCCGTGTCCATCCCAGCGTCCATCCCAGTGTCCACTCTGACCCGTGTCCATCCCAGTGTCCATCCCAGTGTCCATCCCGGTGTCCATCCCAGTGTCCATCCCAGTGTCCATCCCAGTGTCCACTCTGACCCGTGTCCATCCCAGTGTCCATCCCAGTGTCCACCCCAGTGTCCACTCTGACCCGTGTCCATCCCAGTGTCCACTCTGACCAGTGTCCATCCCAGTGTCCATCCCGGTGTCCATCCCAGTGTCCATCCCAGTGTCCATCTCCCCGTGTCCATCCCGGTGTCCATCCCAGTGTCCATCCCAGTGTCCACCCAGTGTCCACTCTGACCCGTGTCCACCCCGCAGCCCCCTCGTGCCCTCCGGCCGCTGTCGCCGCCCCTCGGCCGCCGCGGGACCTGCACGGAGGTGAGGGGACACGGGGGGAGGTGACGATGGTGACGGTGGGGGGGGGATGAAGGTGACGAGGATGGGATGAGGATGATGAAGATGGCGGTGGGATGAAGATGATGAAGATGGCGGTGGGATGAAGATGATGGGGGTTGTTGTGGGATGGGGGAGGGATGAAGGTGACGATGATGATGGGGGTGGTGGGATGAAGGTGACGATGATGGGATGAAGATGATGATGAAGAGGATGGGATGATGATGATGAAGATGATGATGAAGATGATGGGGGTGGTTGTGGGATGGGGGAGGGATGAAGGTGACGATGATGATGATGGGGGTGGTGGGATGAGGGTGACGATGATGGGATGAAGATGATGATGAAGAGGATGGGATGATGATGATGAAGATGATGGGGGTGGTGGGATGAAGATGATGATGATGGGATGATGATGATGAAGATGATGATAATGATGGCGGTGGGATGAAGATGATGGGGGCGGTTGTGGGATGATGGAGGGATGAAGGTGATGATGATGAAGGTGAGGGTGGGGGGATAAAGGTGACAATATGGGATGAAGATGATGATGATGATGAGGATGGGATGATGATGATGATAACGATGGCGGTGGGATGAAGATGGTGGGGGTGGTGGGATGAAGGTGACAAAATGGGACGAAGATGATGAGGATGGGATGATGATGATGATGATGGGATGAAGATGATGATGATGGGATGATGATGATGATGGGATGATGATGGGATGATGGGATGATGATGATGAGGATGGGATGATGATGATGATGATGGGATGATGATGATGATGGGATGATGATGATGAGGATGGGATGAAGATGATGATGATGGGATAATTATGATGATGATGGGATGATGATGAAGATGATGATAACGATGGCAGTGGGATGAAGATGATGGGGGTGGTTCTGGGATGATGGAGGGATGAGGGTGACGATGATGGGATGAAGATGACGATGATGGGATGATGATGAGGATGAGGATGATGGTGATGATGATGGGATGAAGATGATGATGATGATGATGATGGTGACAATGATGGTGGCCACAGAGTGACCCCCACCCCGTGTCCCCCCCACCCAGGTCGCCTGCTGGAACCACTGGGAGCACTGGGAGCGCCCCTCAGAGCACCACTGGGAGCACTGGGAGCACCACTGGGAGCACTGGGAGGACTGGGAGCACCACTGGGAGGACTGGGAGCACCACTGGGAGCACTGGGAGGACTGGGAGGACTGGGTGGGCCACTGGGAGGAGCCCTGGGGGGGCCACTGGGAGGACTGGGGGGGCCACTGGGAGCACTGGGGGGGCCACTGGGGGGACTGGGAGGAGCCCTGGGGGGGCCACTGGGAGCACTGGGAGCACTGGGAGCCCCGCTGGCGCCCGGGGCCGTCCTGGGGCCAGCACTGGGGCCGTGAGCTGGGCTGGGGACAATAAAGCCGTGAAGCCACCGGTGGCTGTCACTGGTGTCACCTGCGCTGGGACTGGGAGGGACTGGGAGGGACTGGGAGGGACTGGGAGAGGTGTGGGGACACCAGGTCTGCCCACAGACTGCAGTGAGGGAATTTTGGGGGTTCCAGGAGATTTTGGGGGGTCCCAAATGTCCTTTGGGGGGGTCTCAAGTGTTTGGGGATGTCTGGAGGTGCCACCCCGAGGTGCTGGGGGGGGTCCCAAAATTTTTGGGGACACCTGTGAGATCTCAGGTGTGGGGACACCAGGTCTGCCCACAGACTGCAGTGAGGGAATTTTGGGGAATTTTGGGGGTTCCAGGAGATTTTGGGGGGTCCCAAATGTCCTTTGGGGGGGTCTCAAGTGTTTGGGGATGTCTGGAGGTGCCACCCCGAGGTGCTGGGGGGGGTCCCAAAATTTTTGGGGACACCTGTGTGATCTCAGGTGTGGGGACACCAGGTCTACCCACAGACTGCCATGAGGGAATTTTGGGGAATTTTGGGGGTTCCAGGAGATTTTGGGGGTCCCAAATGTCCTTTGGGGGGGTCTCAAGTGTTTGGGGCTGTCTGGAGGTGCCACCCCCAAGTGCTGGGGGGGGGTCCCAAAATTTTTGGGGACACCTGTGTGATCTCAGGTGTGGGGACACCAGGTCTACCCATTGGCTGCTGTAAGGGAATTTTGGGGGTTTCAGGAGGTTTTGGGGGGTCCCAAATGTCCTTTGGGGGTCTCAAGTGTTTGGGACTGTCTGGAGGTGCCACCCCCAGGTGCTGGGGGGGGGGTCTCAGATATTTTGGGGACACCAGGTCTGCTGTGGAGGGACCCCACTGTCCCCAAATGTCCCCAAGCCCACAAACCCACGCGCCAGGCCCAGTTTTTAACCCTTTATTGGCAGTGCCACCGTCTGTCCCCTCCCCCCTGCAGGCGGTGCCACCTCCCCCCGTCCCGGTGTCACCGATGTCACCCGGGGGGGGTGGGGGACACTCAGATCTTGCCAGGGAAGGTCCCCTCCTCACGGGCCTCGTCCCACGCCGTCACCTGGGGGGACATGGGGACATGTGGGGTTGGGGACACCTTGGGGACACCTTGGGGACACCTTGGGTACACCTTGGGGACACCCTGGGGACACTGAGAACCATGGGGACATTGTGGGGACACCCTGGGGACATTAAAGGGACACCTTGGGGACACCCTGGGGACACTGAGAACCTTGGGGACATTGTGGGGACACCCTGGGGACATTAAAGGGACACCTTGGGGACACTGAGAACCTTGGGGACATTGTGGGGACAGCTCAGGGACATCTTGGGGACACGGTGGGGGCCCTGTGGAGAGACCTTGAAGGATTTGGGGACACCTTGGGGACATTAAAGACCATGGGGACACTCTGGGGACAACTTGGGGACATTAAAGGGACACCTGGGGGCCTCTGGGACACCTTGGGGACACCCTGAGAGCCCATGGGGACACCCTGGGGACACTTAGGGACATTAAACGGACCCTGAAGGACTTTGGGGACGGACACCTTGGGGACACCATGGGGACACTCTAAGAACTCTCAGGACCACCCTGGTAGCCCATGGGGACACTTGGGGACACTCTGGGGACTCCTGATGATCCTTGGGGACACCTTGGGGACACTGGCAGGACCCTTGGGGACACTGGTGACCCTTGGGGACACTGGTGACCCTTGGGGACACTCTGGTGCCTCCTGATGAGCCCTGGTGACCCAGGTGACCCCTGGGGACACTCGGGTGACACCCAGGTGAACCCAGTGACCCCGGTGACACTCGGTGTCCCCAGGTGACCCAGGTGATGACCCCAGGTGACCCTGGTGACACTTGGGGACACCCAGGGCCAGCACTCACCCAGGCCGTGGGGCACAGGGACCCAGGTGACCCCCATGACCCCAGGTGACCCCAGGTGACACTTGGGGACACCCAGGGCCAGCATTCACCCAGGCCGTGGGGCACAGGGACCCAGGTGACACTCAGTGACACCCAGGTGACACTTGGGGACACCCAGGGCCAGCACTCACCCAGGCCGTGGGGCACAGGGACCCAGGTGACACTCAGTGACACCCAGGTGACACTTGGGGACACCCAGGGCCAGCACTCACCCAGGCCGTGGGGCACAGGGACCCAGGTGACACTCAGTGACACCCAGGTGACAGTTGGGGACACTTGGGGCCAGCACTCACCCAGGCCGTGGGGCACAGGGACCCAGGTGACACTCAGTGACACCCAGGTGACCCCAGGTGACACTTGGGGACACTTGGGGCCAGCACTCACCCAGGCCGTGGGGCACAGGGACCCAGGTGACACCCAGGTGACCCCCAGGTGACCCCAGGTGACACTTGGGGACACTTGGGGCCAGCACTCACCCAGGCTGTGGGGCACAGGGACCCGGGTGACCCCCATGACCCCAGGTGACACTCAGTGACCCCAGGTGACCCCAGGTGACACTTGGGGACACTTGGGGCCAGCACTCACCCAGGCCGTGGGGCACAGGGACCCAGGTGACACTCAGTGACCCCAGGTGACCCCAGGTGACCCCAGGTGACACTTGGGGACACTTGGGGCCAGCACTCACCCAGGCCGTGGGGCACAGGCTCTTGTAGACACGGAAGTACCACTGGCACGGGGCGGCGTCGGCACCGCGGGCGGCCATGGCGCGCTGGCAGCGCTGGAAATCTGGGACACAGGGGACAGTGAGGGACACTGGGGACACTGGGGACAGTGAGGGACAGTGGGGACACAGGGGACAGTGAGGGACACTGGGGACAGTGAGGGACAGCGGGGACAGTGTCCCACTGGCACCGCGGGCGGCCATGGCGCGCTGGCAGCGCTGGAAATCTGGGACAGGACAGGGACAGTGAGGGACAGTGAGGGACTCTGGGGACACTGGGGACAGAGAGGACACTGGGGACAGCAGGGACACTGGGGACAGTGAGGGACAGTGGGGACATTGGGGACAGCAGGGACACTGGGGACACAGGGGACAGCAGGGACACTGGGGACAGTGAGGGACACTGGGGACACTGGGGACAGTGAGGGACACTGGGGACAGTGGGGACAGCAGGGACACTGGGGACAGTGAGGGACAGCAGGGACACTGGGGACACTGGGGACACTGGGGACATTGAGGGACAGAGGGGACACTGGGGACAGTGAGGGACACTGGGGACAGCAGGGACACTGGGGACACTGGGGACAGTGAGGGACACTGGGGATATTGGGGACATTGGGGACACTGGGGACAGTGAGGGACAGAGGGGACAGTGAGGGACAGAGAGGACAGTGAGGGACAGCAGGGACAGTGAGGGACACTGGGGACAGTGGGGACAGTGAGGGACACTGGGGACAGTGAGGGGATTTGGGACATTGGGGACAGAGGACACAGTGGGGAAGTGGGGACATTGAAGGGATTGCTGGGATTTGGGGACATTTGGGGACACTGGGGACAGTGAGGGACAGTGGGAACAGTGAGGGACACTGGGGATGTTGGGGACATTGGAGATTTGGGGGGACACTGGGGACATCGAAGGCACTGGGGACACCGGGGGGATTTTTTTGGGAATTCTGGGGATTCTGGGGTTTTTCGGGGTGCCCAGGTGTGTTTCAGGGTTACCCAGGTGTGTTTTTGGGATCCCCAGGTGTATTTTTGGTTACCCAGGTCTGTTTTTGGGGTTACCCAGGTGTGATTTTGGGGTTTTTCAGGGTTCCCAGGTGTGATTTTGGGGGTTCCCCAGGTGTGTTTTGGGGGTTTTTTGGGCTCCCAGGTGTGTATTTGGGATCCCCAGGTGTATTTTTTGGATCCCCAGGTGTGTTTTTGGGATCCCCAGGTGTGTTTTTGGGATCCCCAGGTGTGTATTTTGGATCCCCAGATGTGTTTTTGGGATCCCCAGGTGTGTTTCAGGTGCCCCAGGTGTGTTTTTGGGGTTTTTTGGATCCCCAGGTGTGTTTATTTTCCTTACCCAGGTAGTTCTGCCAGCAGTTGCGGGTCTGGTTCTGGTTGGGGTTAGTTACCCAGGTGTGATTTTGGGATTTTTCAGGGTTACCCAGGTGTGTTTTTGGGATCCCCAGGTGTGTTTCAGGTCCCCCAGGTGTGTTTCAGTATCCCCAGGTGTGTGTTTTTCCTTACCCAGGTAGTTCTGCCAGCAGTTGCGGGTCTGGTTCTGGTTGGGGTTAGTTACCCAGGTGAGTTTTGGGTGTTACCCAGGTGTGATTTTGGGGTTCCCCAGGTTCCCCAGGTGTGTATTTTGGTCCCCCAGGTGTGTTTCAGGATCCCCAGGTGTGTTTTTTTCCTTACCCAGGTAGTTCTGCCAGCAGTTGCGGGTCTGGTTCTGGTTGGGGTTAGTTACCCAGGTGAGTTTTGGGTGTTACCCAGGTGTATTTTTGGGGTTCCCCAGGTTCCCCAGGTGTGTATTTTGGGCTCCCAGGTGTATTTTTGGATCCCCAGGTGTGTTTCAGGTCCCCCAGGTGTGTTTTTCTCGTTTCCCAGGTAGTTCTGCCAGCAGTTGTGGGTCTGGTTCTGGCTGGGGTTAGTTACCCAGGTGAGTTTTGGGTGTTACCCAGGTGTATTTTTGGGGTTCCCAAGGTTCCCCAGGTGTATTTTTTGGGCTCCCAGGTGTGTTTTTGGATCCCCAGGTGTGTGTTTTTCCTTACCCAGGTAGTTCTGCCAGCAGTTGCGGGTCTGGTTCTGGTTGGGGTTAGTTACCCAGGTGAGTTTTGGGTGTTCCCCAGGTGTGATTTTGGGATCCCCAGGTGTATTTTTTGGGCTCCCAGGTGTATTTTGGATCCCCAGGTGTGTGTTTTTCCTTACCCAGGTAGTTCTGCCAGCAGTTGCGGGTCTGGTTCTGGTTGGGGTTAGTTACCCAGGTGTGTTTTTGGGTGTTACCCAGGTGTGATTTTGGGGTTCCCCAGGTGTATTTTTTGGGCTCCCAGGTGTGTTTCAGGTCCCCCAGGTGTGTTGTTTTCCTTACCCAGGTAGTTCTGCCAGCAGTTGCGGGTCTGGTTCTGGTTGGGGTTAGTTACCCAGGTGAGTTTTGGGTGTTCCCCAGGTGTGTATTTTGGAACCCCAGGTGTATTTTTGGATCCCCAGGTGTGTTTCAGGATCCCCAGGTGTGTTTTTTTCCTTACCCAGGTAGTTCTGCCAGCAGTTGCGGGTCTGGTTCTGGTTGGGGTTAGTTACCCAGGTGAGTTTTGGGTGTTACCCAGGTGTGATTTTGGGGTTCCCCAGGTTCCCCAGGTGTATTTTTTGGGCTCCCAGGTGTGTTTCAGGATCCCCAGGTGTGTTTCAGGATCCCCAGGTGTGTGTTTTTCCTTACCCAGGTAGTTCTGCCAGCAGTTGCGGGTCTGGTTCTGGTTGGGGTTAGTTACCCAGGTGAGTTTTGGGGGTTCCCCAGGTTCCCCAGGTGTATTTTTGGTGTTCCCCAGGTGTGTTTTTGGGCTCCCAGGTGTGTTTCAGGTCCCCCAGGTGTGTTTCAGGATCCCCAGGTGTGTTTTTCCTTACCCAGGTAGTTCTGCCAGCAGTTGCGGGTCTGGTTCTGGTTGGGGTTAGTTACCCAGGTGAGTTTTGGGGGTTCCCCAGGTTCCCCAGGTGTATTTTTGGGGTTCCCCAGGTTCCCCAGGTGTATTTTTTGGGCTCCCAGGTGTGTTTCAGGTCCCCCAGGTGTGTTTTTCCTTACCCAGGTAGTTCTGCCAGCAGTTGCGGGTCTGGTTCTGGTTGGGGAAGCGGCTGTCGAACGGCGCCGTCTTGTAGCGCCCCAGCTTGGCCTTGATGTCCTCAGCCATCCCGAGCTCCTAATTAGGGAAACCTCGTTAGGGAAACCTCGTTAGGGAAACCTCGTTAGGGAAACCTCGTTAGGGAAACCTCGTTAGGGAAACCTCGTCAGGGAAACCTCGTTAACCACCCCCTGCTGCTGGTAATTAACACCCTGCCCCGGTTAACTGAGCCCAGGGGGCGTTAATTGCTCCAAAAACGGCGGGAAATGGAGATTTGGGGGGTTTGGGAGAAAAAATTGTTAATTAGGGTAATTAGCAGCTAATTAAGTAGCTAGGCACCTGATTAATGCTCAGCCAATTAACTGTTAACTTTGTTAATTAGCCCATTAAATTATTAATTAATCCCACCTTGCAATGTGAAAATGTGAAAACAAGAAATATCATTGCTATGCTAATTAACAATTAATTGTTTAATTAGCAGGCTGACCAACAGCTAATCAGTCAGCTGGCACTGTGCAGGGTTAATTAATCAATCTCCAATGGTAATTAGTTCATTACCAGGCTAATTAATCCCGCCCTGCAATGGAAAACAAGAGAATAAAAACAGTAAAAATTGAAAAGTCATCAATGATGGTAATTAGCAGCTAATTAATTAGTAACCACACTGAGAGACATGTAATTACTCAGCTAACAAGGTGGAGAATTAATTAATAAGCCTCTAATAATAATTAGTTGATCAACAGGTTAATTAATCCCTAGAATTAGTTATTAATTAGTTAATTAATCCCCAGAATGACAAATAAAACTGAAACTAATAAAAACCCTTTAAAGCTCATTAATTATCCTAATTAACACCCAGTTAATGAGCTGGCAGCCTGGTTGCCACCTAACCAATTAACAAACAGCTCACTGGATTAATTGATAAAGCCCTGAGGATAATTAATAAACTAATGGGTTAATTAATCCATCCTGGAAGGCAAAACTGGCCTGAGACAATTAAAAATTGCATTAGAAAACCTAATTTGGCTAATTAACCTCTAATTAGCTAATTAACAGGCTGGCCAACACCTCATTTAATTAATGAGCAAACCATGAGATCTGTAATTAATTAATTAATTAATCAGGGGATTTATTAATCCTCCCCTGCAATGAGACACATTAACAGAATTATAGAATTAAAGAATAATTAACCAGGCTAATTAGCACCCACTAATTAATCAGCTCTCTCAAGGACTAATTAGGACCTTCCTGGGTTTAATTAGCCCAGCCTGGATTAATTAATCTCTGAGTGAAAATTAAGGGAATAAAATGGAGGCAAAGCCAACAGAAACAGCACTGGGTAGTAATTAATAGTAATTAATGTGCTAATTAACACTCTGATAATTAATTAACACTCCTGAGGACTAATTAAGGCCCTCCCATTATCAATTAGCCTATCCTGGCTTAATTAACCCTGTGCTGGGTTAATTAATTACACCCTGAAGTGAAAAGTGAGAGAATAAAATGGGGATAAAGGTGACAATTAATAAATTAACAGCTCATTAATGATGCTAATTAGCACTCCATTAATTACAAGACATTGCTAATTACTAATTTGGGTGCCTCTGTAATTAATTACAGCTCACAATTATTAATTGCTTCCCTGAGCAATATTAGTATTAAAACGCATTAAGGAGAATATTTGCTACAATCAATTAAAACTCCTGAAATTAATTATTCCAATTAACCCTCAATTAACTCAGCAATTAATTAATGAGCAGCCCCAGGGTTAACTGGGTTAATTAACACACCCCAGGGTTAATGAAACCCCCAGGGAGAGACCTCTGGGGCAGTTATTAATTAATTAATAATTAATACAATTACAATTACAATTCTGAATTAATTACTGAGGTTATTAATTGCTAATTGGCACACCCTGGATATCCCAGTTTGAACCAGTTCAAACCAGTCCATCCCAATAACCCCTCCCAGTTCATCCCAGTAACTCCCAGTTCATCCCAGTAAGGCCCAGACCCATCCCAGTATCGCCTCCCAGTGCTCCCAGTTCAAACCAGTAACCTCCCACTCCCTTCCCAAAAACTCCCAGTTCATCCCAGACCCTTCCCAGTAACCCCCAGCACCCTCCCAGTCCCTCCCAGTTTATCCCAGTTCCTCCCAGTCTCTCCCAGCGCGGCCTAACCCGACCCCAGCGTCCCCCCCGACCCCCTCAGTCGCCCTCCCAGCCCTCCCAGTGCTCCCAGTTGCCCCAGTTTGCCCTCCCAGTGCTCCCAGTCCCTCCCAGTTGCCCTCCCAGTGCTCCCAGTTGCCTCCCAGTCCCTCCCAGTTCTCCCAGTACGTCCCGGTCCTCAAAGTCACTTTCACCCGCGCCCGCCGCTCGCCGGAACCAACGAGTCACGCGGGAAGCGCCAGAGCGTCGCCGGAAATGACGTCACTAAAACCACAGAGCGCCCCTTTCAGGCCAGAGCGTCTCGTCTCGGAGGAAAAATGGCGGCGGAGCCCGCCGGGATCGCCCGGAAATGGCGCCAAAACGCTGCGCGCCGCCACAAAAAATCCCGTTGGATCCCAAAATCCCCGTTTTTATCGGAAAATCCCCGATTTTTGTCCCAAAATGCCCATTTTTACCCCAAAAATCCCCTCAGGAGCCTCCTCGCGGCGCTCTGAGGGCACTTCCGCCCGGAACGGGGCGCGGCCTCAGCGTCGGGAGCGGACGGCGCATGCGCGGGGCTGGGGAGTTGGCGCATGGCCTCTGACGTCATTTCCGGATCCCGCAGAGGCGCGCGAGCCCCGCGTGGAGAGAGCGGCGCAATGAGGCCGGGTGGGAAACTGGGATGAACTGGGAGCGACTGGGAGGGACTGGGAGGGACTGGGATGGACTGGGAGGAACTCGGGGGGACTGGGAGGGGAACTGGGATATACCGGGAGTGGTTTGGGGGTAACTGGGATGTACTGGGGTGTACTGGGAGCAACTGGGAGGGACTGGGATGGACTGGGAGAGACTGGGGCTAACTGGGAGCAACTGGAATGGGACTAGGACGTAGTGGGATGGGTTTGGGAAGGGACTGTGAGAGGATTCGGGGTAACTGGGACAAACTGGGAGGAACTGGGAGAGCTTTGGGGAGTAACTGGGATATACTGGGATGGGACTGGGGTGTATTGGGATGGACTGGGAGAGAACTGGGGGTAACTGGGATATACTGGGAGGGTTTTGGGGGTAACTGGGTTTTAATGAGATGGACTGGGAGGGATTCAGGGATAACTGGGTTATACTGGGATATACTGGGAGCCCCCAGGGGTGCTCCCAGTAGCTCCCAGTAGCTCCCAGTCTGACCAGTTTCCCTCCAGGTTTCAGCCCCCGAGGGGGACGCGGCGGCTTCCGGGGCCGAGGTGAGTCCCAGTATAAACCAGTATAAACCAGTAACCCCAGTGCTGCCCATACTGGGAGCCCCACTGCCCTGCCAGTCCCTTCTCGGTTCCTCCCAGTATAAACCAGTAATCCTCTGCCAGTATCCCCACTTATGCTCCCAGTATACCCAGTAACCCCAGTTTCCCCAGTAAGATTTCCCAGTGTGTCCCAGTATATCTCCAGTATCCCTTCCCAGTATGTCCCACTATAACACCAGTATAACCCCAGTATCCCCTCCCAGTATATCCCAGTTTAACCCCAGTTATCCCTCCCAGTATATCCCAGTAACCCCAGTATAATCCAGTAACCCTTTCCAATACATCCCAGTATCCCCAGTATAACCCAGTAACCCCTCCCAGTACATCCCAGTATTCCCAGTTATCCCTCCCAGTACATCCCAGTATTCCCAGTATAACCCCAGTAACCGCTCCCAGTACATCCCAGTATACCCAGTATAACCCCAGTAATCTCTCCCAGTACATCCCAGTTTAACCCCAGTTTAACCCCTGTATCACCCCTGTATCCTCCCAGTTATCCCAGTATCCCCAGTATAATCCAGTAACCCCTCCCAGTACATCCCAGTATTCCCAGTAACCCCTCCCAGTACATCCCAGTATTCCCAGTAACCCCTCCCAGTAATCCCAGTATCCCCAGTATATCCCAGTAACCCCTCCCAGTACATCCCAGTATCCCCAGTATAACCCCAGTAACCGCTCCCAGTACATCCCAGTATTCCCAGTTATCCCTCCCAGTACATCCCAGTATCCCCAGTAACCCCTCCCAGTACATCCCAGTATTCCCAGTATAATCCAGTAACCCCTTCCAGTACATCCCAGTATTCCCAGTTATCCCTCCCAGTACATCCCAGTATCCCCAGTAACCCCTGTAACCCCTCCCAGTACATCCCAGTATCCCCAGTAACCCCGATAACGGCTCCCAGTATCCCCAGTTTAACCAGTTTCTCTTCCCCGCAGGTTCCGGTTTCCCGCCCCGCGGAGGGGGCGGGGCCCGCGGAGGGGGCGGGGCCAGAGGAGGGGGCGGGGCCCGCGGCGGCCCCCGGGGGCGGGGCCGGGGCCGAGGGGGCGGGGCCAGAGGAGGGGGCGGGGCCCGCGGCGGCTTCAAAGGCGGGAAAAAAGTGACGGTGGAGCCGCACAGACACGAGGGTAACTGGGGATACTGGGAGGGACTGGGAGGGGAGCTGGGGATACTGGGAGGGACTGGGAGGGGAGCTGGGGATACTGGGAGGGACTGGGAGGGACTGGGAGGGGAGCTGGGGATACTGGGAGGGACTGGGAGGGGACTGGGAGGGTAACTGGGGATACTGGGATGGACTGGGAGGGGAGCTGGGGATACTGGGAGGGGAGCTGGGGATACTGGGAGGGACTGGGAGGGGAGCTGGGGATACTGGGAGGGACTGGGAGGGGTAACTGGGGATACTGGGAGGGACTGGGAGGGGACTGGGGATACTGGGATGGACTGGGAGGGGTTACTGGGGATACTGGGATGGACTGAGAGGGACTGGGAGGGTAACTGGGGATACTGGGAGGGACTGGGAGGGGTAACTGGGGATACTGGGAGGGGAACTGGGGATGGGGGTGTGGAGCAGGTGTGGGTCCCAGGTGTATCTCAGGTGTATCCCAGGTGTATCCCAGGTGTGTCCCAGGTGTCTCAGATGTATCTCAGGTGTATCCCAGGTGTCTCAGGTGACCCCAGGTGTATCTCAGGTGTCCCCAGGTGTCCCCAGGTGTCTCAGGTGTATCTCAGGTGTCCCCAGGTGTCTCAGGTGTCCCCAGGTGTCTCAGGTGTATGTCAGGTGTCCCCAGGTGTATCTCAGGTGTGTCTCAGGTGTCTCAGGTGTCCCCAGGTGTCTCAGGTGTGCCCCCCCCCCAGGTGTGTTCATCTGCCGTGGCCGCGAGGACGCGCTGGTGACGCGGAACCTGGTGCCGGGGGAGTCGGTGTACGGGGAGAAGCGCATCAGCGTGGAGGTGGGAACTGGGGGAACTGGGGGGGACTGGGAGGGAACTGGGAAGGACTGGGGGGGACAATGGGAGGGGACTGGAGGGGACTGGGATATACTGGGAGGGGACTGGGAGGGACTGGGAGGGACTGGGAGGGGACTGGAGGGGACTGGGAGGGGACTGGGAGGGACTGGTTTATACTGGGAAGGACTGGGAGGGAACTAGGAGGGACTGGGGGGGACTGGGAGGGACTGGGAAAAAACCCGGCGGTTTTGGGGTGAAAAATGGTTTAAACTGTTCCATTCTGGTTTATATTGGTCTATACTGGTTTAAACTGGTTCATACTGGTTTAAACTGGTCCGTACTGGTTTCCAGGATGGGAACACCTCCGTGGAGTACTGGGCCTGGAACCCTTTAAGGGTTTGGTCCTTACTGGGAGCACTGGGAAGGGATAATGGAAATGTACTGGTTCATACTGGTCTATACTGGTTTATATTGGTGTATACTGTTCCATACTGGTCCGTACTGGTTTAAACTGGTCCGTACTGGTTTAAACTGGTCCGTACTGGTTTCAGGACGGGGACAGCTCCGTGGAGTACCGGGCCTGGAACCCTTTAAGCGTTTGTTCCTTACGGGGAATGGCTAATATAACTGTACTGGTTCATACTGGTCTATACTGGTTTATACTGGTCTATACTGTTCCGTACTGGTTTATACTGGTTTAAACTGGTCCGTACTGGTTTAAACTGGTCCGTGCTGGTTTCAGGACGGGGACAGCTCCGTGGAGTACCGGGCCTGGAACCCTTTAAGCGTTTGTTCCTTACGGGGAATGGCTAATATAACCATGCTGGTTTATATTGGTCTATACTGGTTTATACTGGTTTAAACTGGTCCGTACTGGTTTATACTGGTTTAAACTGGTCCGTGCTGGTTTCAGGACGGGGACAGCTCCGTGGAGTACCGGGCCTGGAACCCGTTCCGCTCCAAGCTGGCGGCCGCCATCCTGGGCGGCATCGACCAGATCCACATCCGGCCGGGGGCCAAGGTGCTGTACCTGGGGGCGGCCTCAGGTACCACGGTGAGCCACGTGTCCGACATCGTGGGGCAGGTAAGGACACCTGGGACAGGTAAATACACACCTGGGACAGGTAACACACACACCTGTACAGGTAACACACACACCTGTACAGGTAACACACACACACACCTGGGGGCGGCCTCAGGTACCACGGTGAGCCACGTGTCCGACATCGTGGGGCAGGTAAGGACACACCTGTGCAGGTAAAACACACCTGGGACAGGTAACACACACCTGGACAGGTAACACACACACCTGTACAGGTAACACACACCTGTACAGGTAACACACACACCTGGGACAGGTAACACACACACCTGTACAGGTAACACACACACACACCTGGGGGCGGCCTCAGGTACCACGGTGAGCCACGTGTCCGACATCGTGGGGCAGGTAAATACACCTGTGCAGGTAAATACACACCTGGGACAGGTAACACACACCTGAGGTAACACAGTCACACCTGGGACAGGTAACACACACACCTGTACAGGTAACACACACACCTGGGACAGGTAAATACACACCTGGGACAGGTAACACACACACCTGTACAGGTAACACACACACCTGTACAGGTAACACACACACCTGGGACAGGTAACACACACACCTGTACAGGTAACACACACACACACCTGGGGGCGGCCTCAGGTACCACGGTGAGCCACGTGTCCGACATCGTGGGGCAGGTAAGGACACCTGGGACAGGTAAATACACACCTGGGACAGGTAACACACACACCTGTACAGGTAACACACACACCTGTACAGGTAACACACACCTGGGACAGGTAATGCACACCTGGGACAGGTAACACACACCTGGGACAGGTAACACACACCTGGGCACAGGTAACACACACCTGGGTACAGGTAACACACACCTGGGACAGGTAACACACACCTGGGAACAGGTAACACACACCTGTGACAGGTAACACACACACCTGGGACAGGTAACACACACACCTGGGACAGGTTAATACACACCTGGGACAGGTTAATACACACACCTGGGCACAGGTAACACACACCTGGGCACACCTGGGGCAGGTAACACCTGATTCGTGGAGTTCAGTGACATTTTGGGTGACATTTTGCCGTTTTTGGTGTCCCAGGAGGGCGTGGTGTACGCCGTGGAGTTCAGTGACATTGGTGACATTTTTGGTGATTTTTGGTCAGTTTTTGGGTGACATTAATGACATTTTTGGTGATATTTTGGTGATGTTTGGGTCCCCAGGAGGGCGTGGTGTACGCCATGGAGTTCAGTGACATTGGTGACATTTTTGGGTGATTTTTGGGTGACATTTTTGGTGACATTTGGTGATGTTTTGGTGTCCCAGGAGGGCGTGGTGTACGCCGTGGAGTTCAGTGACATTGGTGACATTTTTGGTGATTTTTGGTGATATTTTTGGTGACATTAATGACATTTTTGGGGTCCCCAGGAGGGCGTGGTGTACGCCGTGGAGTTTGATTATATTGATGATATTTTTGTTGATATTTTGGTGATATTTTGGTGACATTTTGGTGATATTTTGGTGATGTTTTGGTGTCCCAGGAGGGCGTGGTGTACGCCGTGGAGTTTGATGATATTGGTGATATTTTTGTTGATATTTTGTTGATATTTTGGTGATATTTTGGTGACATTTTGGTGACATTTTGGTGATATTTTGGTGATGTTTTGGTGCCCCAGGAGGGCGTGGTGTACGCCGTCGAGTTCTCGCACCGCTCGGGCCGGGACCTGCTCAACGTGGCCAAGAAAAGAACCAACGTGGTGCCGGTGATCGAGGACGCGCGGCACCCGCACAAGTACCGCATGCTGATTGGTCAGTGCCAAATTTGGGGGGTCCCTGATTGGTCAGTGCCGGTTTTAGGGGTCCCTGATTGGTCAGTGTCACACAAGTACCACACGCTGATTGGTCAGTGCGGATTTATGGGGGTTCCTGATTGGTCACTGTGGGTTTGGGGTGTCTCTAAGGCCACCTACACAAGTACCGCATGCTGATTGGTCAGTGCGGATTTGGGGGTTCCCTGATTGGTCTGTGGGGATTTGGGGGGTCCCTGATTGGTCAGAGCCAGTTTGGGGGGGTCCCCAAAGGCACCCGCACAAGTACTGCATGCTGATTGGTCAGTGCAGATTTGGGGTGTCCCTGATAGGTCACTGTGGGTTTGGGGGTCCCTGATTGGTCACTGTGAGTTTGGGGGGCTCCTGATTGGTCCAGAGCCAGTTTGGGGTGTCCCCAAAGGCACCCGCACAAATACCGCATGCTGATTGGTCAGTGCTAAATTTGGGGGGTCCCTGATTGGTCAGTGTGGATTTGGGGAGTCCCTGATTGGTCAGTGTCACACCAATACCGCACGCTGATTGGTCAGTGTCTGTTTTGGGGGGTCCCTGATTGGTCAGTGGGGATTTGGGGTGTCCTTGATTGGTCACTGTGGGTTTGGGGGGTTCCTAAATGCATCCACACAAGTACCACATGCTGATTGGTCAGTGCAAAATTTGGGGGGTCCCTGATTGGTCAGTGTCACACCAGTACCGCATGCTGATTGGTCAGTGCCGGTTTGAGGTGTCCCTGATTGGTCTGGGTGTAATTTTTTGGGAATTTCGGGATTTTTGGCCGGAATTTTGGGATCTTGGCCAGGATTTTGGGGATTTCTGTCCAGAATTCCGGGATAACTCGGGATCACTCCGTGTCCCAGGCATGGTGGACGTGATCTTGCAGACGGGGAATTTCATGGGAATTTGGTGTTCCTGGGTGGAATTTTTCGGGAATTTCAGGATTTTTGGCTGGAATTCCGAGATCTTGGCCAGGATTTTGGGGATTTCTGTCCGGAATTCCGGGATAACCCGGGATCACTCCGTGTCCCAGGCATGGTGGACGTGATCTTCGCCGACGTGGCGCAGCCGGACCAGACGCGCATCGTGGCGCTGAACGCGCATCACTTCCTGCGCTGCGGGGGGCACTTCCTCATCTCCATCAAGGTACCGACCAGTACGGACCAGTATGGACCAGTACAGACCGGTGTGGGGTAGTACAGACCAGTATAAACCAGTACAGACCAGTACAGAGCAGACACGCATCACTTCCTGCGCTGCGGGGGGCACTTCCTCATCTCCATCAAGGTACCGACCAGTATAAACCAGTACGGACCAGTATAGACCAGTACAGACCGGTGTGGGGCAGTACAGACCAGTATAAACCAGTATAAACCAGTATAAACCAGTACAGAGCAGACACGCATCACTTCCTGCGCTGCGGGGGGCACTTCCTCATCTCCATCAAGGTACCGACCAGTACAGACCAGTACAGACCAGTATAGACCAGTACAGACCGGTGTGGGGCAGTACAGACCGGTACAAACCAGTATAAACCAGTATAAACCAGTCCAGAGCAGACACGCATCACTTCCTGCGCTGCGGGGGGCACTTCCTCATCTCCATCAAGGTACCGACCAGTACGGACCAGTACGGACCAGTATAGACCAGTACAGACCGGTGTGGGGCAGTACAGACCAGTATAAACCAGTACAGACCAGTACAGAGCAGACACGCATCACTTCCTGCGCTGCGGGGGGCACTTCCTCATCTCCATCAAGGTACCGACCAGTACGGACCAGTATGGACCAGTATAGACCAGTACAGACCGGTGTGGGGCAGTACAGACCAGTATAAACCAGTACAGACCAGTACAAACCAGTATAAACCAGTACAGACCAGTATAAACCAGCACAGAGCAGATGCACATCACTTCCTGCGCTGCGGGGGGCACTTCCTCATCTCCATCAAGGTACCGACCAGTATAAACCAGTATGGACCAGTATAGACCAGTACAGACCGGTGTGGGGCAGTACAGACCAGTATAAACCAGTACAGACCAGTATAAACAGTACAGAGCAGACACGCATCACTTCCTGTGCTGCGGGGGGCACTTCCTCATCTCCATCAAGGTACCGACCAGTATAAACCAGTATGGACCAGTATAGACCAGTACAGACCAGTATAGACCAGTACAGACCGGTGTGGGGCAGTACAGACCAGTATAAACCAGTATAAACCAGTACAGAGCAGATGCACATCACTTCCTGCGCTGCGGGGGGCACTTCCTCATCTCCATCAAGGTACCGACCAGTACGGACCAGTATGGACCAGTATAGACCAGTACAGACTGGTGTGGGGCAGTACAAACCAGTACAGACCAGTACAGACCGGTGTGGGGCAGTACAGACCAGTATAAACCAGTATAAACCAGTACAGAGCAGACACGCATCACTTCCTGCGCTGCGGGGGGCACTTCCTCATCTCCATCAAGGTACCGACCAGTATAAACCAGTACAGACCAGTGTAGACCAGTACAGACCAGTATAGACCAGTACAGACCGGTGTGGGGCAGTACAGACCGGTACAAACCAGTATAAACCAGTATAAACCAGTATAAACCAGTACAGAGCAGACGCGCATCACTTCCTGCGCTGCGGGGGGCACTTCCTCATCTCCATCAAGGTACCGACCAGTATAAACCAGTATGGACCAGTATAGACCAGTACAGACCGGTGTGGGGCAGTACAGACCGGTACAGACCAGTATAAACCAGTATAAACCAGTCCAGAGCAGACACGCATCACTTCCTGCGCTGCGGGGGGCACTTCCTCATCTCCATCAAGGTACCGACCAGTATAAACCAGTACAGACCAGTATAAATTAGTATAGACCAGTATAGACCAGTACAGACCGGTGTGGGGCAGTGCAGACCAGTATAAACCAGTACAGACCGGTATAAACCAGTACAGACCAGTATAAATTAGTATAGACCAGTACAGACCAGTATAAACTGGTATGGGGTGGTACAGGCCATTATAAACCAGTATAGACTGCTGTTAAACCAGTCCTAACTGGTTCTAAACTGGTTCTAACTGACTCTAACTGGTTCTGAACTGGTTTTAACTGGTTCTGGACCTGCCCTAACCGGCTCTAACTGGTGGTAATGGGTTCTGAACTGGCCCTAACTGGTTCTGGACCGGTTCTAACTGGCTCTAATCAGAGCTGACCGTTTCTGAACTGGCCCTAACTGGTTCTAACTGACTCTAACTGGTTCTGAACTGGTTTTAACTGGTTCTGGACCGTCTCTAACCAGTTCTGAACTGGTTTTAACTGGTTCTAACTGGCTCTAACTGGTTCTGAACTGGCCCTAACTGGTTCTGAACTGGTTTTAACTGGTTCTGGACCGGCTCTAACCGGTTCTGGACTGGTTCTAATTGGCCCTAACTGGTTCTGAACTGGTTTTAACTGGTTCTAACCGGCTCTAACCGGTTCTGAACTGGTTCTAACCGGTTCTGGACCGGTTCTAACCGGCTCTAACCGGTTCTGAACCGGCTCTAACCGGTTCTGAACTGGCCCTAACTGGTTCTGAACTGGTTTTAACTGGTTCTGGACCGGCCCTAACCGGCTCCAACCGGTTCTGAACCGGCTCTAACCGGTTCTGAACTGGCCCTAACTGGTTCTGAACTGGTTCTGAACTGGTTCTGGACCAGCCCTATCCGGCTCTAACCGGTTCTGAACTGGCCCTAACTGGTTCTAAACTGGTTTTAACTGGTTCTAACCGGCCCTAACCGGTTCTGAACTGGCTCTAACCGGTTCTGAACTGGCCCTAACCGGTTCTGGACCGGCTCTAACCGGTTCTGGACTGGTTCTGACCGGCTCTAACCAGTTCTGGACTGGTTCTAACCGGTTCTGGACCGTCTCTAACCGGTTCTGAACTGGCCCTAACTGGTTTTAACTGGTTTTAACTGGTTCTAACCGGCTCCCCCCGCCAGGCCAACTGCATCGACTCGACGGCGCCGGCCGAGGCCGTGTTCGCGGGCGAGGTGAGGAAGATGACGGCCGAGAGGATGAAGCCGCAGGAGCAGCTGACGCTGGAGCCCTACGAGCGCGACCACGCCGTGGTGGTCGGCGTCTACCGGTACTGGGAGGGACTGGGACGGACTGGTTTATACTGGGAGGGGAAAAAACGGGAGGTTTAGGCACAGAAATGGCGTTTTTGGGGTGAAAAACGGGGATTTTGGGGGTAAAAATGGGAATTTTGGGGGTTAAAAGGCTGGGATGGACTGGTTTATACTGGGATGGACTGGGAGGGACTGGGATGGACTGGTTTATACTGGGAGGGGAATTTGGGGGATTTTGGGGTGAAAAATGGGAATTTTGGGGGTGAGAAGGGGACTGGGATGAACTGGGATGGGGTTGTGGGGAGCTGGTTTATACTGGGATGGACTGGTCCATACTGGTTTATACTGGGATGGACTGGGAGGGCCGTGGGTGTGCAGCTGGTCCATACTGGTCTGTACTGGTCCATACCAGTTTATACTGGTCTATATCGGTCCATACTGGTTTATACTGGTCTATACTGGTCTATACTGGTTTTTACCAGTCCATGCTGGTCCATACCAGTCCATACTGGTTTATACTGGTCTATACTGGTTTTTACCGGTCCATACTGGTCCATACTGGTTTATACCAGTCCATACTGGTTTATACCGGTCCGTACTGGTCCATACTGGTTTATACTGGTCAATACTTTTTTTTACCGGTCCATACTGGTCCATACTGGTCCATACTGGTTTATACCGGTCCATACTGGTTTATACTGGTCCATACTGGTGCTCACTGCCCCTCTCTCCCCCCAGGCCCCCTCCAAAGGAGAAATGACGTCATCGCGCCTCCGGCCCGCCAGGGGGCGCCAGCCGCAGGGGCGGGGCCTGACCCGGAAGTTCTCCGCGCTGATCCGGAAGTGGGCGTGGCCTGACCCGGAAGTGGTTTTGTGTTGGGCGGGTGGGGGGAGGGGCCCGAGGGGAGTTTTGGTAAATAAAGACAATTTGATTAATTGGCGTCGTTAATTAATTAATTTGGGCTTAATGAAGGGATTGGGGGTGGTTTGAGGGGCAGTTAATGAGGCTTGGGAGGTTAATGGGATTAATAATTAATGGGTTGATTAATTAGGTAATTAATTAGGTTTAATTAATTCGGGACCATTAATTGCTGGGAAGGGTTAATGAGTTCCAGGACATGCTAATGGGTGATTATGGGGGTTAATTAATTTAATTCGTGTAATTAGTGGCGATGAATAATCACAGGCCTTAATTGGATTAATTAGTTAATTAAACGGGGATTTAATTAATTCTGGGCACAGCTGGGATTTTAATTAATTAATTATTGGGGTTGATTTCCTGAATGGGGGATGTTAATTGGGGTTAATTAATTAATGGCAGTGGTTAATTAGTGAGGGATTTATTCCTCCGGGTTTTAATTAATGGTTAATTAATGATGAGGTAATTAAAGATGGGTTAATTAATGATGGGTTAATTAATGATGGGTTAATTAATGACAGGGTTAATGATGGGGTTAATTAATGACAGGTTAATTAATGGTGGGTTAATTAATGACAGGGTTAATGATGGGGTTAATTAATGACAGGTTAATTAATGGTGGGTTAATTAATGACAGGGTTAATGATGGGGTTAATGATGGGGTTAATTAATGATGGGTTAATTAATGACAGGTTAATTAATGATGGGTTAATTAATTATGAGGTTAATTAATGATGGGTTAATTAATGACAGGGTTAATGACGGGGTTAATTAATGATGGGGTTAATTAATGATGGGTTAATTAATGACAGGGTTAATTAATGATGGGTTAATTAATTATGGATTAATTAATGACAGGGTTAATGATGGGGTTAATTAATGATGGGTTAATTAATGATGGGTTAATTAATGACAGGGTTAATTAATGATGGGTTAATTAATTATGGATTAATTAATGACAGGGTTAATGATGGGGTTAATTAATGGCAGGTTAATTAATGATGGGTTAATTAATGATGGGTTAATTAATGACAGGGTTAATTAATGATGGGATTAATGAGCCCTGGGGGGAACTGGGAGTTACTGGTCTGAACTGGGAGAGGCTGGGATTGAACTGGGATGAACTGGGATGAACTGGGAGAGCTTTGAGGGTTACTGGGATAAACTGGGAGAGACTGGGATTGAACTGGGATAAACTGGGGGGATGAACTGGGAGTTACTGGGCTGAACTGGGACGGACTGGGATGAACTGGGAGCACTGGGAGGATGAACTGGGGGTTACTGGGATGGACTGGGAGGGGGTGGAGGGTTACTGGGGTGAACTGGGCTGAACTGGGAGCAACTGGGGAGGGACTGGGAGAGGAAACTGGGATGGGTCTGGGCCTTATTGGGAGCACTGGGATGAACTGGGATGGACTGGGATGGACTGGGATGAACTGGGAGGATGAACTGGGGGTTACTGGGATGGACTGGGAGGGGATTGAGGGTTACTGGGATGAACTGGGAGGGAGCTCAGGCATTACTGGGATTGAACTGGGCTGAACTGGGGGTTACTGGGCTGAACTGGGCTGGGCTGGTTTGAACTGGGATGAACTGGGCTGAACTGGTTTGAACTGGGAGGTGCCCAGGTGCTGACTCAGCGCCGCCCCTCCCAGTCCCGCCCAGTTTGGGACTGGGGCCAACTGGGATCGGGGAACTGGGAGAGCCCGTCCGGCCTGGGCTGAACTGGGAGGGACTGGGAGGGACTGGGAACGAACTGGGAGCGACTGGGGGCAACTGGGGGGGACTGGGAGCAACTGGGATGAACTGGGAATGAACTGGGAATGAACTGGGATGGACTGGGATGGACTGAGGGATACTGGGAGGGACTGGGATTGAACTGGGAATAAACTGGGAGCAACTGGGACGGACTAAGTTTGGACTGGGCCTTACTGGGATGAACTGGGCTGAACTGGGAATGAACTGGGATAAACTGGGAATTAATTGGGATGGACTGGGATAACCTGGGAGGGACTGGGAGTGAACTGGCAGTGAACTGGGATGAACTGGGATTGAACTGGGAGGGACTGGGAGGGACTGGGAACCTCCAAGGATCCCAAAATTTTGGGATCTGTCCCAAATATTTTTGGGATTTATCCCAAATTTTGCTGAATTGATCCCAAATTTTCTGGGATTTATCCCAAAGTTTTGGGGATTTCTCCCCAATTTTTTTTATTTTTCCCAAATTTTGGGGGGATTTTCTCAATATTTTTGGGATTTTCCCCAAATTTTTGGGATTTTCCTCTTAAATTGCTGCAAATTCATCCCAAATTTAGGGGATTTATCCCAAATATTTGGGATTTCTCCAATATTTTTAGGATTTGTACCCAAATTTTGAGGAATTTATCCCAATTTTGGGGATTCCTCCCCAAATTTTTTTTTATTTCCCCAATATTTTTTGGGATTTCTTAAACGGTTTTTGGATTTACCCCAAATTTTAGGGAATTTTCTCTCAAATTTGGGGATTTTTCCACAAATTTTTGAGGATTTCACTCCAACTTTTTTTGGGGATTTTTTTTCCCATTTTTGGGATTTTTTTCCTCTTTTTTAATTTTTTTTTTTTTTTCCCATTTTTTGGGATTCCCCCCCCCCCATATTTTTTGGGATTTCTCTCCCATTTCTTCGGATTTCTCTCCAATTTTTGGGATTTCTCCCCAATTTTTGGGATTCCCTCCCTTTTTTTGGGATTTTCCCCCATTTTTTGGGATTCCCCCTCATTTTTTGGGATTCCCTCCCAATTTTTGGGATTTCTCTCCATTTTTTGGGATTTCTCTCCATTTTTTGGGATTCCCCCTCATTTTTTGGGATTCCCTCCCAATTTTTGGGATTTCTCTCCATTTTTTGGGATTTCTCTCCAATTTTTGGGATTTCTCTCCATTTTTTGGGATTCCCCCTCATTTTTTTGGGATTTCCTCCATTTTTTTGGGATTTCCCCCCCATTTTTTGGGATTTCTCTCCATTTTTTGGGATTCCCCCTCATTTTTTGGGATTTCCTCCCATTTTTTGGGATTTCTCTTCCATTTTTGGGGATTCCCTCCCTTTTTTTGGGATTTCTCTTCCATTTTTTGGGATTTCTCTCCAATTTTTGGGATTCCCCCTCATTTTTTGGGATTTTCCCCCTCATTTTTTGGGATTCCCTCCCATTTTTTGGGATTCCCTCCCATTTTTTGGGATTTCCGCCCCATTTTTTGGGATTTCTCTCCATTTTTTGGGATTTCTCTCCATTTTTTGGGATTTCTCTCCAATTTTTGGGATTTCCCCAACATTTTTTGGGATTTCCCCGCCAATTTTTTTTATTTTTTTTTTATTTCTCCCATTTTTTGGGATTTCTTTCCCGTTTTTTTGGGATTCCCCCCCTCTCTTTCCTCTCCGGCTCCCGGGAATTCCCGCTCGCACTCCCGGAAGGGATTTTTGGGATTAGAGAGGCGCTTCCTCCTCCTCCTCCTCCTCCTCCTCCTCCTCCTCCTCCTCCCGAGGATTCCCGGGATCGGGATCGGGATCGCGACAGGTGAGAATCCCGCGATCGGGAATTCTGGGGGGTCCTGAGGGGATTTTCGGGGTTTTTTCCGACAGAATTTTGGGTTTTTCCGGGAGAATTCGGGATTTTCCGGGGGAGTTTCGGGTGATCCCGAGGGAATTTCGGGGTTTTCCGGGTGAATTTTGGGATTTTTCCGGGAGGATTTTGGGGTTTTCCAGGAAGATTTGAGGTTTTCCCAGGGAATTTTTGGGTTTTCCAGGAGGATTTTGGGGGTTTTCTTGGGAATTTTGGGAGTTTCCGGAGGAATTTCAGGTGATCCCGAGGGAATTTTGGGGTTTTCCCTGGAGATTTGGGGTTTTCCAGGAGGATTTTTTGGATTTTCCGGGAGGATTTTGGGGTTTTCCGGGTGAATTTTTGGGTTTTCCAAAGGAATTTTGGGATTTTCCGGGAGGATTTTGGGGTTTTTCCGGGGGGATTTGAGGCTTTCCAAAGGAATTTTGGAATTTTCCGCTAGGATTTTGGGATTTTCCAGAGACATTTGGGGTTTCCCAGGGGAAATTTCAGGTGATCCCGAGGGAATTTTGGGACTTTCCAGGAAGATTTTTGGGTTTTCCAGGGGAATTTTGGGGTTCCCAAAGAATTTTGGGGTTTTCCAGGATGAATTCTGGGAGATCCCGAGGGAATTTTGGGGTTTTCCTGGGGGATTTTTGGGAGGTTTTTCCAGGAAGATCCCAGAATTTTGGGGGGGTTTTGGGTGGAATTTTGGGGGTTCCTGGTTGGAATTTTGGGGCTTCTTGGGAAGTTTTGGGGTTTCCCTTTGGGAATTTTGGGGTTCCCGGGTGGATTTTGGGGGTTCCTGGTTGGAATTTTGGGGTCCCGGGCTTTCCCTGAAATTCTCCCAAATTCCCATTTCCCACCCCAAATTTCCCAGAAATTTCCCATTCAAAATTCTCATTTTTACCCCCCAAAAATTCCCTTTTTCTCCCAAAATTCCCATTTCCAAATCCCAAAATTCCCATTCCCCACAATCCCCATTTTCACCCCCGAAATTCCTTTTTCTCACCCCAAAATTCCCATTTATTTCCCAAAATATTCCCGTTTTTCCCAAACCCAAAATTCCCATTTCCCATCCCGAAAATTCCCATTGTTTTCACCCCAAAAATATAATTTTCCCCCCAAAATTCCAGTTTTTCCAAACCCAAAATTCCCATTTCCCCATCCAAAATTCCCATTTTATTCCCAAAATTCCCATTTATTCCCTCAAAAATTCCCATTTTCCCCCAAATTCCAAAATTTTCCTGAAATTCCCATTTTTCCCCTCAAAAATTTCCCATTTCTTCCCCCAAATTCCCATTTTTAAATATAAAACTCCCGCTTTCCCCCTAAAATTCTCATTTATTTCCCCAAAAATTCCCCCAAAATTCCCCCCCCCAAAAATCCCATTCCCCCCCCCAAAATTTCCCCAAAATTCCCATTTATTTTCCCAAAATTCCCATTTTTTTCCTTCTAAAATTCCCATTTATTCCCCAAAATTGTCATTTTTCTCCTCAAAATTCTCTTCCCCCCTCAAAATTCCCATTTTTCCTCCCCAAAATTGCCATTTTTTCCCCAAAAAAAATTCTTTTTTTTTTCCCAAAATTCCCATTTTTTTCCAAAAATGTTCCCATTTATTTTCCCAATTTTCCCCCAAAATTTCCCTTTTTCCCTCACAAAAACCCCAATTTCCCACCCCCCAAAATTCCCATTTATTTCCCAAAATTTCCCCCAAAATTCCCATTTTTCCCCCAAAAAAATTCCCAAATTTCCCCCTAAAATTCCCATTTTTCCCAAAATCCTCATTTTTTGCCCCATTTCCAGGATGAGGCTCCTGCTGCTGCTGCTGCTGCTGCTGCCCCCGGCCTCAGGTGAGACCCAAAAATTCCAAAATTCACCTGGGGGAGCCCAAAATTCACCTGGGGACCCAAAAAATTCACCTGGGAACCCAAAATTTACCTGGGAACCCAAAAAATTCACTGGGACCCCAAAAATTTCACCTGGGAACACAAAAAATCACCTGGGACCCCAAAATTTACCTGGGAACTCAGAATTTACCTGGGGACCCAAAAATTCACCTGGGGGACCCAAAATTCACCTGAGTGACCCCAAAATTTACCTGGGATCCCAAAAAATTCACCTGGGAACACAAAAACTCACCTGGTGATCCCAAAATTCACCTGGGGGATCCAAAATTCACCTGGAACCCCAAAATTTACCTGGGAAACCAAAAATTTACCTGGGGGATACCCAAAATTCACCTGAGTGACCCCAAAATTCACCTGGAACCCAAAAATTCACCTGGGAACCCAAAAATCTCACCTGAGGGAGCACAAAAATCACCTGGGGACCCAAAATTCACCTGAGTGACCCCAAAATTTACCTGGGGGATTCCAAAATTTACCTGGAACCCCAAAAATTTACCTGTGGGAACCTGAAACTCACCTGAGTGACCCCAAAATTCACCCGGGGACCCAAAATTCACCTGGGGACCCAAAACTCACCTGAGTGATCCCAAAATTCACCTGGGGATTCCAAAATTTACCTGGAACCCCAAAATTTTACCTGGGGGAACCTGAAACTCACCTGAGCGACCCCAAAATTCACCTGTGGGACCCCAAAAAATCACCTGGGGACCCAAAATTCACCTGAGGGAGCCCAAAATTTACCTGGGAATCCAAAATTCGCCTGGAACCCAAAAAAATCACCTGAAACCCACGATTCACCTGTGGAACCCAAAATTCACCTGGGGGGGATCCCAAAATTCACCTGGGAACCCAAAAAATTCACCTGAGGAACCTGAAACTCACCTGAGCGACCCCAAAATTCACCTGTGGGACCCCAAAAAACTCACCTGGGGACCCAAAAATTCACCTGGGGGAGCCCAAAATTTACCTGGAGAGCCCGGGACCTCACCTGGGGATCCCAAGCTCACCTGGAGAACTCAAATCTCACCTGAGGTGTCCCTCCAGGTGCGCGGGTGCCCAGGTGGGTGCTGGGGGGACACACCTGGCTCACCTGTCCATGCCCAGGTGGGTGCTGGGGGGACACACCTGGCTCACCTGTCCATGCCCAGGTGGGTGCTGGGGGGACACACCTGGCTCACCTGTCCATCCCCAGGTGGGTGCTGGGGGGACACACCTGTGCCCTGCCCTAGCTCACCTGTCCATCCCCAGGTGCCCGGGTGCCCAGGTGGGTGCTGGAGGGACACACCTGTGCCCCGCCCTGGCTCACCTGTCCATCCCCAGGTGCGCGGGTGCCCAGGTGGGTGCTGGAGGGACACACCTGTGCCCCGCCCTGGCTCACCTGTCCATCCCCAGGTGCCCGGGTGCCCAGGTGGGTGCTGGAGGGACACACCTGTGCCCCGCCCTGGCAGGCCGCGCTGTTCCGGGGGCGCCGCTTCGTCTGCGGGGGGACGCTGGTGGCGCCCAGGTGGGTCCTGACGGCGGCGCACTGCCACGCCCCCGGGTACGGACAGGTAACGGGGTCACCTGGGCACACCTGGGCACACCTGGGCATGGGAGGGTCACCTGGGCACACCTGGGTGGGTCCTGATGGTGGCGCACTGCCACGCCCCCGGGTACGGACAGGTAACGGGGTCACCTGGGCACACCTGGGCATGGGAGGGTCACCTGGGCACACCTGGGCACACCTGGGCACAGCTGGGTGGGTGCTGACGGCGGCGCACTGCCACGCCCCCAGGTACGGACAGGTAACGGGCTCACCTGGGCACACCTGGGCACACCTGGGCATGGGAGGGTCACCTGGGCACACCTGGGCACACCTGGGCATGGGGGGGTCACCTGGGCACACCTGGGCACACCTGGGCATGGGGAGATCACCTGGGCACACCTGGGCACACCTGGGCACACCTGGGCATGGGAGGGTCACTTGGGCACACCTGGGCACACCTGGGCACACCTGGGTGGGTCCTGACGGCGGCGCACTGCCACGCCCCCGGGTACGGACAGGTAACGGGGTCACACCTGTGGGGGGGGTCACCTGGGCGTGGGGAGGTTACCTGGGCACACCTGAGAGGGAGGGGTTACCTGGGCACACCTGAGAGGGAGGGGTTACCTGGGCACACCTGGGAATAAGGGGCACACCTGGGCACACCTGGACAGGTAACGGGCTCACCTGGGGCTCACCTGTCCCTCCCCTGCCTAACCTGTCCCACCTGTTTCACCTGTCCTACCTGTCCCACATGTCTCACCTGTCTCATCTGTCTCACCTGTCCTACCTCTCCTGCCTGTCTCACCTGTCTCACCTGTCCTACCTGTCCTGTCTCACCTGTCTCACCTGTCTCACCTGTCTCACCTGTCCTACCTGTCCTGTCTCACCTGTCCCTGTCCCAGTCTCACCTGTCCCACCTGTCTCACCTGTCATCATCTATCACCTGTTTCACCTGTCCCAGTCTTACCTGTCTGACCTGTATCTCACCTGTCTCACCTGTGTCTCACCTGTTCCCATCCCTCACCTGCCTCACCTGTCCCTCACCTGTTCCCATCCCTCACCTGTCTCACCTGTGTCTCACCTGTCCCCTCCCCCCACAGCCCCATCACCGTCCGCCTGGGCGGCCGCGGCCGCCACCAGGTGCGCCCAGGTGAGGCCCCCCTGGACGAGGCCCCGCCAGGTGAGGCGGGGCCAGGTGAGCCGCCGGGGCCGGGCGAGGCCTCACCTGCGCCAGGTGAGCAGCGGCGGCGCTCGGCGCGCACCTTCCGCTTCCCCGGCTACAACGAGAGCTCCAAGGACGGCGACCTGATGCTGCTGCGGCTGCAGGTGCCGGCGCACCTGAGCCGCCAGGTGAGCCCGCTGCCGCTGGCGCGCACCTGCGCCGCGCCCGGCACCGCCTGCCAGATCTCCGGCTGGGGCTCCACCACCAGCCCCGAAGGTGAGACACCTGCGCAGGTGAGGGGGGTGGGACACACCTGGGCAGGTGAGGGGGGCAGTGGGACACCCTAAACACACCTGGGCAGGTGAGGGGGATGGGACACACCTGGGCAGGTGAGGGGGAGTGGGACAGGTGAGGGGTACCTGGGACAGGTGAGGGGGATGGGACACACCTGGACAGGTGAGGGGTACCTGGGACAGGTGAGGGGGATGGGACACACCTGGGCAGGTGAGGGGGGTGGGACAGGTGAGGGGTACCTGGGACAGGTGAGGGGGGTGGGACACACCTGGACAGGTGAGGGGGGTGGGACACACCTGGGCAGGTGAGGGGGTGGGACAGGTGAGGGGTACCTGGGACAGGTGAGGGGGTGGGACAGGTGAGGGGTACCTGGGACAGGTGAGGGGGGTGGGACACACCTGGACAGGTGAGGGGGTGGGGACACACCTGGGCAGGTGAGGGGGTGGGGACACACCTGGGAGAGGTGAGGGGGTGGGACAGGTGAGGGGTACCTGGGACAGGTGAGGGGGGTGGGACACACCTGGGCAGGTGAGGTGTACCTGGGACAGGTGAGGTGTACCTGGGACAGGTGAGAGCTGGGGCTCCACCATCAGCCCCGACTGTGAGGCACACCTGGGCAGGTGAGGGGGGATGGGACACACCTGGGCAGGTGAGGGGTACCTGGGACAGGTGAGACATACCTGGGACAGGTGAGGGACAGGGGGACACACCTGGGACAGGTATAGGTGGGAATGGAGAGGTTACCTGGGACAGGTGAGAGGTTACCTGGGATAGATGAGGGTGGGAGAATTCGGGGGTTACCTGGGAACAGGTGAGAGCTGGGATCAGGCATAACCTGCCCAGGTGTGTCCCCAGGTGTGTCCCCAGGTGTGACCCCAGGTGTGACCCCAGGTGACCCCAGATGTGACCCCAGGTGTGACCCCAGGTGTGACCCCAGCTGTGTCCCCAGGTGACCCCAGGTGTGATCCCAGGTGTCCCCAGGTGTGTCCCCAGGTGACTCCAGGTGTGACCTCAGGTGTGACCCAGGTGTGACCCCAGGTGTGACCCCACGTGACCCAGGTGACCCCAGGTGTGACCCCAGGTGTGTCCCCGCAGTGACCTTCCCCAAGGACCTGCACTGCAGCCAGGTGAGGATCATACCTGAGCACACCTGTCGCCAGATCTACCCCGACTCCATCACCCCCAACATGGTGTGCGCCGGAGAGCCCCGGAGCCGCGCCGACACCTGCCAGGTGAGACAGGGACAGGTGAGATGGGATAGGTGAGACAGGTGAGATGGGACAGGTGAGACAGGACAGGTGAGACGGGACAGGTGAGATGGGACAGGTGAGACAGGTGAGACAGGTGTGACAGGACAGGTGAAACGAGACAGGTGAGACAGGTGAGACGGGACAGGTGTGCGCCGGAGAGCCCCGGAGCCGCGCCGACACCTGCCAGGTGAGACAGGGCAGGTGAGACAGGTGAGAGGGAACAGGTGCGGGACAGGTGAGACGGGACAGGTGTGTGCCGGAGAGCCCCGGAGCCGCGCCGACACCTGCCAGGTGAGACTGGGACAGGTGAGACAGGGACAGGTGAGACAGGTGAGACAGGGACAGGTGAGACTGGGACAGGTGTGAGACAGGTGAGACAGGGACAGGTGAGACTGGGACAGGTGAGACAGGTGAGATGGGACAGGTGAGACGGGACAGGTGAGATGGGACAGGTGAGACAGGGCAGGTGACAGGTGTAGGACAGGTGAGATGGGACAGGTGAGACAGGACAGGTGAGATGGGACAGGTGAGACAGGTGAGACCGGGCAGGTGAGATGGGACAGGTGTGGGAGAGGTGTAGGACAGGTGAGATGGGACAGGTGTGAGACAGGTGAGACAGGACAGGTGAGATGGGACAGGTGCAGGACAGGTGAGACGGGACAGGTGTGGGACAGGTGAGACGGGACAGGTGAGACAGGTGAGATGGGACAGGTGAGACAGGTGAGATGGGACAGGTGAGACAGGTGAGACAGGGCAGGTGGGACAGGTGAGACGGGACAGGTGTAGGACAGGTGAGACGGGACAGGTGAGATGAGGGCGTTTCTCCCCCGATTCCCGCCGGATTTTCGCCGTTTCTGGGCGGATTCTCCCCGAATTTTTGGGGTCCCGCCCCTGACCCCCCGAATTTTGTCCCCCCAGGGCGACTCCGGGGGGCCCCTGATGTGCAACGGGCGCCTGCAGGGCGTCACCTCGTGGGGGCCGGGGGTGTGCGGGGACCCCCGGAAACCCGGAGTCTACGTCAACCTGTGCCGCTACAGCCGCTGGCTGCAGGACACCATGGCCCGGAACTGACCCAAAAACGGGAAATTCCGCCCCAAAAATGGGAAATTCCACCCCAAAAATGGGAAATTCCAGCCCAAAAATGGAAAAATCCGCCCCAAAATCCCAAAAATCCGTCCCAAAATCCCTGTGCCCACCTGTGCCGCTACAGCCGCTGGCTGCAGGACACCATGGCCCGGAACTGACCCAAAAATGGAAAATTCCGCCCCAAAAATGGGAAATTCCGCCCCAAAAATGGGAAATTCCACCCCAAAAATGGAAAAATCCACCCCAAAATCCCAAAAATCCGTCCCAAAATCCCAAAAATCCGTCCCAAAATCTCAGCGTCAACCTGTGCCGCTACAGCCGCTGGCTGCAGGACACCATGGCCCGGAACTGACCCAAAAATGGGAAATTGCGCCCCAAAAATGGGAAATTCCGCCCCAAAAATGGGAAATTCCACCCCAAAATCCCAAAAATCCACCCCAAAATCCCTGTGCCCACCTGTGCCGCTACAGCCGCTGGCTGCAGGACACCATGGCCCGGAATTGACCCCAAATGGCCGAATTCACCCCAAAAATGGGAAATTCCGCCCCAAAAATGGGAAATTCCACCCCAAAATCCCAAAAATCCCAAAAATCCACCCCAAAATCCCTGTGCCCACCTGTGCCGCTACAGCTGCTGGGTGCAGGACGTCATGGCCCGGAACTGACCCCAAAATGGCCGAATCCACCCCAAAAATGGAAAATTCCACCCCAAAATCCCCCAGGGATCGAAAATCCACCCCAAAAATCCCAAAAATCCACCCCAAAATCTCAGCATCCACCTGTGCCACTACAGCCGCTGGCTGCAGGACACCATGGCCCGGAACTGACCCAAAAACGGGAAATTCCACCCCAAAAATGGGAAATTCCACCCCAAAAATGGAAAAATCCACCCCAAAATCCCAAAAATCCCCAAAATCCACCCCAAAATCTCAGCGTCAACCTGTGCCGCTACAGCCGCTGGGTGCAGGACGCCATGGCCCGGAACTGACCCCAAAACGGCCGAATTCACCCCAAAAATGGGAAAATCCACCACAAAAATGGGAAAATTCCACCCCAAAAATGGAAAAATCCGCCCCAAAAAACCCAAAATCCCAAAAATCCACCCCAAAATCCCTGTGCCCACCTGTGCCGCTACAGCCGCTGGCTGCAGGAGTCCATGGCCTGGAACTGACCCCAAAAACGGCCAAAAACGGTCAAATCCGACCCAGAAATGGAAAATTCCACCCCAAAACCCCCCAGGGATCAAAAATCCACCCCAAAATCCCCTAAAATCCCAAAAATCCACCCCAAAATCCCTGTGCAGCTACAGCCGCTCCATGGCCTGGAACTGACTGGAAAACAGCCAAAAACGGCCGAATTCACCCCAAAAACGGAAAATTCCACCCCAAAAATGGAAAATTCCACCCCCAAAATGGGAAAATCCACCCCAAAAATGGGAAAATTCCACCCCAAAAATGGGAAAAATCCACCCCAAAAACCCCAAAATCCCAAAAATCCACCCCGAAAATGGGAAATTCCTCCCCAAAACCTCCAGGGGATCAAAAATCCACCCCAAAATCCCCCAAAATCCCAAAAATCCACCCCCAAAAACAGCCGAATCCATCCCAAAAATGGATGGATCCACCCCAAAAACCGCCAGGGGATGTGAGATCAAAAATTCCACCCCAAAATCTCCGTGACAGCCCCAAAATTAAATAAATAATCTGCCCGGAAATTAAAAAAAAATTCCAGCTCAAAATCCAGCCCAAAATCCCGGTGTCCAGAACCCCAAAATCGCCAAAATTTCAACCCAAAAATTCCACCCCAAAATCCCATTTACAGCCCCAAAATTTAGGAAATAATCCGCCCTGAAAATAAAAGAAATTCCACCCCAGAATCTCGGTGTCCAGCGCCTCAAAATCCCAAAATTTCCAGTCCAAAATCCCAAAAATCCACCCCAAAATTCCACCCCAAAAATCCCAAAATTACATCCCAAAATTTCAGTTGAAACCCCAAAATTCAAGAAAAAATCCGCCCTGAAACTCAAAAAAATCCTCCCCAAAAATCCCCAAAAAAATAAAAAAAAATATTCACCCCAAAAATCCCGGTGTCCAGAACCCCAGAATCCGCCAGATTTCACCCAAAATTCTCCAAAATCCAACCCAAAAATCCCAAAAATCCACTCCAAAAATAGTAATTTTAAAAATCCACAGAAAAATCCCAAAATTTCCACCTCAAAATCCCCAAAAATTCACCCAAAAATCCCAAGAAATCCACTCCAAAAATCCCAGTCACAGCCCCGAAATTTCCAAAAATTTGGGGTGAAAAATCCTAAAAATTCCACCCCAAAAATCCCCCGAAATCCTCTAAAAAAAAAAAAAAAAAAAAAATTAAAAAAAAAAAATCCATGGAAAAATTCTCCAAATTCCACCCCAAAATCCAAAAAATACCTCCCAAAAAAATCGAAGAATTTCAGCACAAAATCCCAAAATTTCCAGCCCAAAAATCTTACCCAAAATCTCGGTTACAGACCCAAAATTCAATAAATAATCTACCCCGAAAATAATAAAAAAAAATCCACTCCAAAAATCCCAAAAATTCCCAGCCCAAAATCCCAAAATCCCATCCCAAAAAATCCAAAAAATTCCCAAAAATTCCATCCCAAAATCCACCAAACTCCCGGTGTCCAGAACCCCAAAATCCCAAAATTTTAAAATCCCAAAAATCCCCCAGAAAAAAAAAAAAAAATCCAAAATTTCCACCTCAAAATCCCAAAAACTCGCCCCAAAAATGGCCAAACCACCCCCAGTGTCCCCAGTGTCCCCTAATGCCACCCCCAGTGTCACCTGTGCCACTCCCAGTGTCCCCTAATGCCACCCCCAATGTCCCCAGTGTCCCCTAATGCCACCCCCAGTGTCCCCAGTGCCACCCTTAATGTCACCTGTGCCACCCCCAGTGTCACATGTGCCACCCCCAGTGTCCCCAGTGTCCCCAGTGCCACCCTTAATGTCACCTGTGCCACCCTCCAGTGTCCCCAGAGCCACCCCCAGTGTCACCAGTGTCCCCCTAATGCCACCCCCAGTGTCACCTGAGCCACCCCCAGTGTCCCCTAATGCCACTCCCAATGTCACCAGAGCCACCTGGGTCACCAGTGCCACCCCCGATGTCACCTGTGCCACCCCCAGTGCCACCCCCCAGTGTCCCCAGCGCCACCTGGGTCACCTGTGCCACCCCTAATGTCACCAGTGCCACCCCAGTGTCCCCAGTGCCATCCCTACTGACATCCCCAGTGCCACCCCCTGTGTCCCCAGTGTCACCTGTGCCACCTGAGCCACCCCCAGTGCCACCCCTGCTGTCCCCAGTGCCACCCCCAGTGTCCCCAGCACCACCTGGGTCACCTGGGTCACCTGTACCACCCCCCAGTGTCCCCTAATGCCACCCTTAATGTCACCTGTGCCACCCCCAGTGTCCCCAGTGCCACCTGGGTCACCTGTGCCACCCCCAATGTCACCTGAGCCACCCCCAGTGCCACCCCCAGTGTCACCCCCAGTGTCCCCAGCGCCACCTGGGTCACCTGTGCCACCCTCAATGTCACCTGAGCCACCTGAGCCACCCCCAGTGTCCCCTAATGCCACCCCCAGTGCCACCCCCAATGTCACCCAGTGTCCCCAGCGCCGCCCCCGCTGTCGCCTGTGTCACCGCCGGTGTCACCTGCGGTGTCAGCGCGCGCCGGGGCGGGGGTGGCGCGTCCCCTCCCGGCCCCGGAGGTGACACCTGGTGACACCTGGTGACACCTGGTGACACCTGGTGGCACCGGCGGGACCGGTCCGGCCCCTCCCCCGCCCGGGGGGTGGCGCTGCCGCTGTCACCGGAACTGTCACCGGGGTCCCGTGTGGCACCTCAGGTGTCCCTTCAGGTGTCACCTGTGTCACTGTGTCACCTGTGTCCCCTCAGGTGTCCCTTCAGGTGTCACCTGTGTCCCCTCATTGTCCACTCAGCTGTCCCCGTGTCCCCTCAGGTGTCCCTTCAGGTGTCCCTGTGTCCCTTCGTGTCACCTGTGTCACCTGGGGGCTGCTCAGGTGTCCCCTGTGTCCCCTCCTGTCCCCCTCGTGTCCCCTCAGGTGTCCCCTGTGTCACTTTGTGTCCCCTCAGGTGTCACCTGGGGGTTCCTCAGGTGTCCCCGTGTCCCCTCGTGTCGCCTGTGTCGCCTCAAATGTCGCTTTGTGCCACCTCGTGTCCCCTCCCGTGTCCCCTCAGGTGTCCCTGTGTCCCCTCCCGTGTCCCCTCAGGTGTCCCTGTGTCCCCTCCTGTGTCCCCTCAGGTGTCCCCTCAGGTGTCCCTGTGTCCCCTCCCGTGTCCCCTCAGGTGTCACCTGTGTCCCCCTGTGTCCCCCCACGTGTCCCCTCAGGTGTCCCCTTCTGTCCCCTCGTGTCCCCCCGGGAATTTGGGGACACCTGGCCGGGCCGGTCACACCTGGCCGGGCTGGACACGCCCCGGGAAGGGCCGGGAGTGACCGGGACAGGTGAGGCCAGGTGACACCTGGGGGGGGAGGGGGGACACACCTGGGGGTCACCTGGGGGGGAGGGGGACACACCTGGGGGTCACCTTGGGATACACCTGGGGTCACCTGGGGGGGAGGGGGGACACACCTGGGGGTCACCTGGGGATACACCTGGGGTCACCTGGGGGTCACGTGGGGAGGGGAACACACCTGGGGACTCACCTGTCACACCTGGGACACACCTGGGTTGGGATGGATGGGATTGGGGATTGGGATCGGGATCGGGATCGGGATTAGGACCAGGACCGGAACCAGGACTAGGTCTAGGATCAGGATCAGGATCCAGATCAGAACCGGGATCGGGATCAGAACTGGATCAAAACCTGGACTGGGATCAGGACCAGGATCAGGATCAGAACCGGGATTGAGATCTGGATCAGGATCGGGATCGGGATCAGGATCGAGATTAGGACCAGGACCGGAACCAGGACTAGGTCTAGGATCAGGATCAGGATCCAGATCAGGATCAGCACCGGGATTGGGATCCAGATCAGGATCAGGATCAGATCCGGGATCAGGATCAGAACCGGGTTTGGGATCAGGATCGGGATCGGGATCGGGATTAGGACCAGGACCGGAACCAGGACTAGGTCTAGGACCAGGATCAGGATCCAGATCAGAACCGGGATCGGGATCAGAACTGGGATCCGGATCAGGATCAGAACCTGGACTGGGATCAGGATCAGGATCAGAACCGGGATTGAGATCTGGATCGGGATCGGGATCGGGATCAGGATCGAGATTAGGACCAGGACCGGAACCAGGACTAGGTCTAGGATCAGGATCAGGATCCAGATCAGGATCAGCACCGGGATTGGGATCCAGATCAGGATCAGGATCAGATCCGGGATCAGGATCAGAACCGGGTTTGGGATCAGGATGGGATCGGGATCGGGATTAGGACCAGGACCGGAACCAGGACTTGGTCTAGGACCAGGATCAGGATCCAGATCAGAACCGGGATCGGGATCAGAACTGGGATCCGGATCAGGATCAGAACCTGGACTGGGATCAGGACCAGGATCAGGATCAGAACCGGGATTGAGATCTGGATCGGGATCGGGATCGGGATCAGGATCGAGATTAGGACCAGGACCGGAACCAGGACTAGGTCTAGGACCAGGATCAGGATCCAGATCAGAACCGGGATCGGGATCAGGACCGGGACCAGGAACAGGATCAGGAGTAGGATTAGGATCAGGATCAGAAATGGAGCGGGATCAGGACCAGGACCAGGACTAAGATCAGGACCGGGACCAGGAACAGGAACAGGATTAGGATTGGGATTCAGATCAGGACTGGGATCAGAACGAGGACCGGGAACAGAACCTGGACCGGGATCAGGATCAGGAACAGAACCTGGACCGGGATCAGGATCATGATCAGAACTCGGATAGAGATCAGGATTTTGGACCGGGACCAGGATCAGGATCGGGATCCGTACCAGGACCAGGATCTGGATCGGGATTAGGATCAGAATCCGGATCAGGATCAAAACCGGAATCGGGACCAGGATTGGGATCGGGATCGGGACCGGGATAAGGATCAGGATCCGGATCAGGATCAGAATCAGAACCAGGATCAGAACTGGGGTTGAGATCGGGATCAAGATCAGAACCAGGGCCAGGATCAGGTCTGGGATCGGGATCAGGATCAGGTTCAGGATCAGGACCGGAATGAGGATCAGGCTCAGGACTGAGATCGGGATCAGGATCGGGACCAGGATCAGAACCTGGGCTGAGATCGGGATCGAGATCAGAACCAGGGCCAGGATCAGGATCCGGATCAGGACCAGGTTCAGGATCGGGATCAGAATCAAGATCAGGATCAGAACCGGGGTTGAGATTGGGACCAGGACCGGGATCAGGATCAATATCGGGATCAGAATCAGGATGAGGATCAGGAGTGGGATCAGAACCAGGATCAGGATTGGGACCGGGACCAGGATTAGGATCAATATCGGGATTGGAATCAGAACCAGGATCTGGATCAGGACTGGGATAAGTGCCAGGACCAGGACTGGGATTGGGATCAGGATCTGGATCAGGATTAAAACCGGGACTGAGATCGGGATCAAGATCAGAACCAGGACCGGGCTCAGAACCGGGCTCAGGACCAAGACCGGGCTCAGGCTCAGGACCAGAATCGGGCTCAGGCTCAGGACCGGGCTCAGAACCAGGACCGGGACCAGGACCGGGCTCAGAACCAGAACCGGGCTCAGGACCAGAACCGGGCTCAGGACCGGGCTCAGAACCAGGACCGGGCTCAGGACCAGAACCGGGCTCAGGACCGGGCTCAGAACCAGGACCGGGCTCAGGACCAGAACCGGGCTCAGGACCGGGCTCAGAACCAGGACCGGCTCAGGATCAGAACCGGGACCAGGACCGGGCTCAGGACCAGAACCGGGCTCAGGACCGGGCTCAGAACCAGGCTCAGGCTCAGGACCGGGCTCAGGCTCAGGACCGGGCTCAGGCTCAGGATCAGGACCAGGCTCAGGCTCAGGACCGGGCTCAGAACCAGGCTCAGGCTCAGGACCAGGCTCAGGCTCAGGCTCAGGACCGGGCTCAGGCTCAGGACCAGGATCAGGACCAGGCTCAGGCTCAGGACCGGGCTCAGAACCAGGACCGGCTCAGGCTCAGGACCGGGCTCAGGTTCAGAATCAGGTTCAGGACCAGGCTCAGGACCGGGCTCAGAACCAGGACCGGCTCAGGTTCAGAATCAGGTTCAGGGCCAGGACCAGGACCGGGCTCAGAACCAGGACCAGGTTTAGGATCAGGCTCAGGCTCAGCCCCAGGACCGGGCTCAGAACCAGGACCGGGCTCAGAACCAGGACCAGGTTTAGGATCAGGCTCAGGCTCAGCCCCAGGACCGGGCTCAGGGCTGGGGGAGGGGCGGCTCCTCGGTCGCTCCTTGGGGACATCAGGGCCGGGTGTCCCCCCCTCCCCCCCCCCCCGCCCCCCCCGCCCCCGCTCATCCCGTGGGATCCTCCCGGGGGATCCTCCCACGGCTCTGAGTCACCTCCCCTCCCCCACCCTCCCCCACCCCTCCCCCACCCCTCATCCCCATAAATATTCCCGGCCCGGCTCGTCCCGGATCCTGCCCGGCCCCGGCCCGCGCTCCAGGTGAGTCCCGCTCCAGGTGAGCCCCGGAAATTCGGGAATTCCCAAAATTCCAACCCCCCCTTTTTTTTTTTTTTAATTTTTTTTTTTTTTTTTAAAGGAAAGCCGCCAAATACCGCTTTTCCCGCGGAATTCCCGCTTTTCCCGCGGAATTCCCACTTTTCCCGCGGAATTCCCGCTTTTCCCGCGAAATTCCCGGGATTTGTTTGGGGGAGGTTTTTTTGGGCGGGGGGAAGAGGGGGGTGGGTCCTTCCCAAAATCCCGAACTGCCCAATCCCAAATCCTCTGAAAAATCCCACCTGGATTCCCCCAAAATCCCCCAAAATCCCACCTGGATTCCTCCAAAATCCCACCGGGATCCCACCCAAATCCCACCTGGATTTTCCCCAAAATCCTCCCAAATCCTCACCTGGATGCCTCCAAAATTCCCCCCTAAATTCCTCCTGGATCCCCCCCCAAAAATCCCACCTGGATTCTCCCAAAATCCTCTCAAAATTCCACATGGATCCCTCCAAATCTACCTGGACCCCCCCCCCCCCCCAAAATCTCCCCAAATTCACCTGGATCCCCAAAAATCCCCCCAAAATCCCACCTGGATTCTCCCAAAATCCCCCGAAAATCTCACTGGATCCCCCAAAATCCCCCCAAATTCACCTGGATCCCCCCAATCCCGCCCGGCTCCCTCGGGAATACCGAGGGGGGGAGGGGGTCGCACCCCTTTAACCCCTTCATTCCCGGCTGTTTCCCCCCAGGAATGGCTCCCCATGGACCCGGAGCCTTCGGCCCCATCCCCCTCCTCCTCCTCCTCCTCCTCCCGGACCCGGCGCGGGCTCAGGGACCCGGCACCGGCCAGGAGCGTGAGTCGGGATTTGGGGGAGGATTTGGGGAATTCCGGTCTGGGATTTGGGGAAACGGGAAATTTCGGGGGTGGGGATGAAGAAATCCCTCCTCCTCCTCCTCCTCCTCCTTCCCTGGAATCTCTGGGAGTTGGGTCCGTTTTTTTTTGGAAAGGAAAAAAAGCAGTTTTGGGGTTTTGGAGAATTCCCACTGGGAATTCCGGAGGAGCAGAATTCCCGGGATTTTCCAACCCGAAAAAAAAAAACTCCTCGTCCTACCCAATCCCAGAATTTCTGAACCCAAATTCCGAATTCAGGGGTGAATTCCCGAATTTCCCGGCGGGGCGGGAGAATTCCCAGGAGTGACCACAGCGGTGGCCGGAGGATCCCGCTGACCGCTGCCCATCCCAGCTGTGGTCAGCCCCAAAAACCTCCCCCCAAAAAAACCCCAAATCTGGTTTTTGTGCCCCCCGAATTCCGTGGGAGGCGGTTCCGGGACCGGATTCCAAGCCCGGGAGGCTCCTGGGATCGCCACCAGTCCAAACCAGTCCAAACCAGTCCCACCAGTCCATTCCGATGTCCCAATCGCTGCCCGGGGCGGCCGGCGGGGGGAGGGACACTGGGACAGGGGTGGTGGCCACCAGGACGGGGGTTGTGGCCACCAGGACAGGGGTCGTGACCTCGGGGTGGTCACAGGGTCAAGGCGGTCACAGGGACCAGGTGGTCACTCTCAAGGTGGCCACGGGGTTCAGGTGGTCACTTTCAAGGTGACCATGATGTCCAGGTAGTCACAGGGTCAAGGTGGCCCCAATGTCCAGGTGGTCACAGGGCTCAGGTGGTCACAATGTCCAGGTGGTCATGGGGACCAGGTGATCACAATGTCCAGGTGGTCACTCTCAAGGTGGTCACAGGGTCAAGGTGGCCCCAATGTCCAGGTGGTCATGGGGGCCATGTGGTCACTCTCAAGGTGGCCCCAATGTCCAGGTGGCCGTGGGGTCCAGGTGGTCACTCCCAACGTGATTGCAGGTCGAGTTGGTCACTGTCCAGGTGGTCCCAATGTCCAGGTGGTCACTCTCAAGGTGGTCACGGGGTTCAGGTGGTCACTCTCAAGGTGACCATGAAGTCCAGGTGGTCACAGGGTCAAGGGGTCACAGGATCAAGGTGGTCACAATGTCCAGGTGGTCACTCTCAGGGTGGTCACAGGGTTCAGGTGGCCCAAATGTCCAGGTGGTCACAGGGTTCAGGTGGTCACTCTCAGGGTGGTCCCAATGTCCAGGTGGTCACAATGTTCAGGTGGTCACTCTCAAGGTGGACACAGGGTTCAGGTGGCCCCAATGTCCAGGTGGTCACAGGGTTCAGGTGGTCACTCTCAGGGTGGTCCCAATGTCCAGGTGGTCACTCTCAGGGTGGCCCAGGTGGCCGCAGTTTCCAGGTGCTCAAGGTCCAGGTGGTCAAGGGTCCCCTTTCCCCAGGTGACCCCGGGTGACCCCAGGTGACCCCGGCCCCACCTGGGCCCCCCATTCCTCGTTCCTTGCCCACCTGGAATGTCCAGATTCCACCTGGAGCCGCCCTGGCGCCGCCGGCCCCTCAGGGGCTGCTCACCTGGGCAGGTGAGACCCTGGCCCCGCCCATCTCACCTGGGCAGGTGAGGGACTCTGACCCCACCCATCTCACCTGGGCAGGTGAGACCCTGGCCCCGCCCATCTCACCTGGGCAGGTGAGAGACCCTGACCCCACCCATCTCACCTGGGCAGGTGAGACCCTGGCCCCACCCATCTCACCTGGGCAGGTGAGGGACTCTGACCCCACCCAGCTCACCTGGGCAGGTGAGACCCTGGCCCCACCCATCTCACCTGGGCAGGTGAGACCCTGGCCCCACCCATCTCACCTGGGCAGGTGAGAGACCCTGACCCCACCCAGGTGAGACCCTGACCCCACCCAGCTCACCTGGGCAGGTGAGGGACTATGACCACACCCATCTCACCTGGGCAGGTGAGACCCTGGCCCCGCCCATCTCACCTGGGCAGGTGAGGGACTCTGACCCCACCCATCTCACCTGGGCAGGTGAGAGACCCTGACCCCACCCATCTCACCTGGGCAGGTGAGGGACTATGACCACACCCATCTCACCTGGGCAGGTGAGAGACCCTGACCCCACCCAGGTGAGGATAATGCCGATGACGTCACAGCTTCCGGCACACCTGATTGGCCGGTCCGGGCCGCCAGGTGAGGGGGTCACATGACCACACCTGGATCCACCCAAAATCCGCCTGTTTAGCCCCAAAAAACGCCCAAAAGATCCAAATTTGGCAGTTTTGGGGTGGTTCGTTTTTTCCCCATTTCTCACTCCCCGTTCCCGCTGTTCCCATTTCCCCATTTCCCCATTTTTCCCAGTTTTCCCGTTTTTCCCATTTTCTCCCCAATTCTCACCCTCTCCCGCCGTCCCACAGTTCCGTTTTTTCCCATTTTTCCCATTTTCCCCCGTTCTCTCCCCAATTCTCACCCCCTCTCGCTCCGTCCCGCAGTTCCCATTTCCCCATTTCCCCATTTTTCCCATTTCCCCATTTCCCCCCGTTTTTCCCCCATTTCTCACCCCCTGTACCCTCCGTCCCGCAGTTCCCATTTCCCCATTTTCCCCATTTCCCATTTTCCCATTTTTCCCGATTTTCCCCGTTTTTTCTGTTTTTCTCCCCAATTCTCAACCCCGTTCCCTCATCCCGCAGTTCCCGAGGAGGACGAGTCCCGCAGTTCCATTTTTCCCATTTTTCCCGTTTTTCCCCCATTTCTCGCCGCAGTTCCCGAGGAGGACGAGTCCTGCAGTTCCCATATTTCCCATTTCCTCATTTTTTCCCGTTTTTCCCGTTTTTTCCCTCAGTTCCCGAGGAGGACGAGTCCCGCAGTTCCATTTTTCCCATTTTTCCCATTTTTCCCATTTTTCCCGTTTTTTCCCCCCATTTCTCGCCGCAGTTCCCGAGGAGAACGAGTCCCGCAGTTCCATTTTTCCCATTTTTTCCCATTTTTCCCGTTTTTTCCCCCCATTTCTCGCCGCAGTTCCCGAGGAGGACGAGTCCCGCAGTTCCATTTTTCCCATTTTTCCCGTTTTTTCCCCCAGTTCCCGAGGAGGACGAGTCCCGCAGTTCCATTTTTCCCATTTTTCCCATTTTTCCCGTTTTTTCCCCCGTTCCCTCATCCCGCAGTTCCCGAGGAGGACGAGTCCCGCAGTTCCATTTTTCCCATTTTTCCCGTTTTTTCCCCCAGTTCCCGAGGAGGACGAGTCCCGCAGTTCCATTTTTCCCATTTTTCCCATTTTTCCCGTTTTTTCCCCCATTTCTCGCCGCAGTTCCCGAGGAGGACGAGTCCCGCAGTTCCCATATTTCCCATTTCCTCATTTTTTTCCCGTTTTTCCCGTTTTTTCCCCCAGTTCCCAAGGAGGACGAGTCCCGCAGTTCCATTTTTCCCATTTTTTCCCGTTTTTCCCGTTTTTCCCCCCAGTTCCCGAGGAGGACGAGTCCCGCAGTTCCCATATTTCCCATTTCCTCATTTTTTCCCGTTTTTCCCGTTTTCCCCCCAGTTCCCGAGGAGGACGAGTCCCGCAGTTCCATATTTCCCATTTTTTCCCATTTTTTCCCATTTTTCCCGTTTTTTCCCCCAGTTCCCGAGGAGGACGAGTCCCGCAGTTCCCATATTTCCCATTTCCTCATTTTTTCCCATTTTTCCCGTTTTTTTCCCCCAGTTCCCGAGGAGGACGAGTCCCGCAGTTCCATTTTTCCCATTTTTTCCCATTTTTCCCATTTTTCCCGTTTTTTCCCCCAGTTCCCGAGGAGGACGAGTCCCGCAGTTCCCATATTTCCCATTTCCTCATTTTTTCCCGTTTTTTCTGTTTTTTCCCCCAGTTCCCGAGGAGGACGAGTCCCGCAGTTCCATTTTTCCCATTTTTTCCCGTTTTTCCCGTTTTTTCCCCCAGTTCCCGAGGAGGACGAGTCCCGCAGTTCCCATATTTCCCATTTTTCCCATTTTTCCCGTTTTTTCCCCCAGTTCCCGAGGAGGACGAGTCCCGCATCATCGGGGGCCGGCCCTGCTCGGTGGCCCAGCGCCCGTTCCAGGTGGCCCTGACCAAGCGCGGCCAGATCCTGTGCGGGGGGAGCCTGGTGGGGGCGCGCTGGGTGCTGACGGCGGCGCACTGCAGGCAGCCGCTCAGGTGAGACACACCTGGGCACACCTGGGGACACCTGAGCACACCTGGGATACACCTGGGGCACCTGGGATACACCTGGATACACTTGGGGTATCTACAGACACACCTGGATACACCTGGGATACACCTGGGATACACCTGGGGGCACCTGCGGTATCTATAGACACACCTGGTGGCGCGCTGGGTGCTGACGGCGGCGCACTGCAGGCAGCCGCTCAGGTGAGACACCTGGGACACACCTGGGCACACCTGGGCACACCTGGGCACACCTGGAGCACACCTGGGGGCACCTTGGGGATACACCTGGGCACACCTGGGGGCACCTGGGGTATCTATAGACACACCTGGTCGGGGAGCGCTGGGTGCTGACGGCGGCGCACTGCAGGCAGCCGCTCAGGTGAGACACCTGGGATACACCTGGGCACACCTGGGATACACCTGGATACACCTGGGACATGTACAGACACACCTGGTGGGGGCGCGCTGGGTGCTGACGGCGGCGCACTGCAGGCAGCCGCTCAGGTGAGACACCTGGGGACACCTGGGAACACCTGGGGGCACCTGGGATACACCTGGGCACACCTGGGCACACCTGGGAGCACCTGGGATACACCTGGGGCACCTGGGATACACCTGGGGCACCTGGGATACACCTGTATACACCTGGGGGCACCTGGGGTATCTACAGACACACCTGGGGGCACCTGGGGTATCTATAGACACACCTGGTCAGGGAGCGCTGGGTGCTGACGGTGGCGCACTGCAGGCAGCCGCTCAGGTGAGACACCTGGGGGCACCTGGGGGCACCTGGGGACACCTGGGGGCACCTGGGGTATCTATAGACACACCTGGTCGGGGAGCGCTGGGTGCTGACAGCGGCGCACTGCAGGCAGCCGCTCAGGTGAGACACACCTGGATACACCTGGGGGCACCTGGGGGCACCTGGGATACACCTGGTACACCTGGGGGCACCTGGGATACACCTGGATACACCTGGGATACACCTGGGGACACCTGGGGGCACCTGCGCACACCTGGGGGCACCTGGGAGCACCTGGGGTATCTATAGACACACCTGGTCGGGGAGCGCTGGGTGCTGACGGCGGCGCACTGCAGGCAGCCGCTCAGGTGAGACACCTGGGGACACCTGGAGGCACCTGGGTACAGCTGGGTACACCTGGGGCACCTGGGATACACCTGGGCACACCTGGGGGACACCTGGGACACACCTGGGGGCACCTGGGATACACCTGGGATACACCTGGGCACACCTGGATGGATGGTGACACATGTCCCAGCTCACCTGTGCTGCAGCCATCTCACCTGTCCCATGATTCCCACCTCACCAGCTCACCTCACCTGTCCCCTCTCACCTGTCCCATAGAGATCCATCTCACCTGTCCCCTCTCACCTGTCCTGTTATTTCCATCACACTCATCCCCTCTCACCTGTCCCATCTCACCTGTCCCCTTATCACCTGTCCCCTCTCACCTGTCCCCTCTCACCTGTCCCATCTCACCTGTCCCCTCTCACCTGTCCCATAGAGATCCATCTCACCTGTCCCCTCTCACCTGTCCCCTCTCACCTGTGTCACAGGGACCTGCAGGTGCTGATCGGGACCAACACCCTGCGCGCAGGTACGGGCCAGGTGTGCTCACCTGTCCTGTCTCACCTGTCCCATCTCACCTGTCCCATAGAGATCCATCTCACCTGTCCCCTCTCACCTGTCCCATAGAGATCCTTATCACCTGTCCCCTCTCACCTGTCCCATCTCACCTGTCCCATCTCACCTGTCCCCTCTCACCTGTCCCCTCTCACCTGTCCCATCTCACCTGTCCCATCTCACCTGTCCCATAGAGATCCATCTCACCTGTCCCCTCTCACCTATCCCCTCTCACCTGTGTCACAGGGACCTGCAGGTGCTGATCGGGACCAACACCCTGCGCGCAGGTACGGGCCAGGTGTGCTCACCTGTCCTGTCTCACCTGTCCTATCTCACCTGTCCCATAGAGATCCATCTCACCTGTCCCCTCTCACCTGTCCCATAGAGATCCTTATCACCTGTCCCCTCTCACCTGTCCCATCTCACCTGTCCCCTCTCACCTGTCCCCTCTCACCTGGATCCTTATCACCTGTCCCCTCTCACCTGTCCCATCTCACCTGTCCCCTCTCACCTGTCCCATAGAGATCCTTATCACCTGTCCCCTCTCACCTGTCCCATCTCACCTGTCCCATCTCACCTGTCCCATAGAGATCCATCTTACCTGTCCCCTCTCACCTGTCTCCTCTCCCCTGTCCCATCTCACCTGTCCCCTCTCACCTGCCCCACAGGGACCTGCAGGTGCTGATCGGGACCAACACCCTGCGCGCAGGTACGGGCCAGGTGCGCCGCGTCTCGCGCCTGCAGGTGCACCCGGCCTACGACCCGCGGCGCAACGACAACGACTTCATGCTGCTGCACCTGGACGCACCTGTGCGCTTCGGGCCGCGCGTCAAGAAGATCCGCGTGGCCACCAGGTGTCCCCGGCCCGGCCAGAACTGCAGCGTGTCCGGCTGGGGCACCACCAAGTCACCTGGAGGTACCTGGGCGCAGGTGGGGGGTGGGGAGGGGCAGGTGAGGGCTCAGGTGTGTCCCAGGTGTGTCCCCAGGTGTGTCCCAGGTGAGCTCAGGTGTGTCCCAGGTGAGGTTTCTGGAGCTCCTCGTGGAGCCCAGGTGAGTCCTTGGCTGGGATCTGTGTCCCAGGTGGGGTCTCAGGTGTGTCCCAGGTGTGTCCCAGGTGAGCTTAGGTGTATCCCAGGTGAGCTCAGGTGTGTCCCAGGTGTGTCCCAGGTGAGCTCCAAGTGTGTCCCAGGTGAGGTCTCAGGTGTGTACCAGGTGAGGTTTCTGGAGTTCCTCATGGAGCCCAGGTGTGTCCTCCCAGCTGGGATCTCAGGTGTGCTCCAGGTGTGTCCCAGGTGGGGTCTCAGGTGTGTCCCAGGTGAGCTCAGGTGTGTCCCAGGTGGGTCTCAGGTGTGTCCAGGTGAGCTCAGGTGTGTCCCAGGTGAGCTCAGGTGTGTCCCAGGTGAGGTCTCAGGTGTGTCCCAGGTGTGTCCCCAGGTGAGCTCAGGTGAGCTCCAGGTGTGTCCCAGGTGAGGTCTCAGGTGTGTCCCAGGTGTGTCCCCAGGTGAGCTCAGGTGTGCCCCAGGTGTCCCCGGGCCGGCCAGAACTTCAGCGTGTCCGGCTGGGGCACCACCAAGTCACCTGGAGGTACCTGGGCGCAGGTGGGGGGTGGGGAGGGGCAGGTGAGGGCTCAGGTGTATCCCAGGTGAGCTCCAGGTGTGTCCCAGGTGGGGTCTCAGGTGTGTCCCGGGTGAGCTCAGGTGTGTCCCAAGTGTGTCCCAGGTGAGCTCAGGTGTGTCCCCAGGTGAGCTCAGGTGTGTCCCAGGTGTGTCCCAGGTGAGCTCAGGTGTGTCCCAGGTGTCCCCGGCCCGGCCAGAACTGCAGCGTGTCCGGCTGGGGCACCACCAAGTCACCTGGAGGTACCTGGGCGCAGGTGGGGGGTGGGGAGGGGCAGGTGAGGGCTCAGGTGTGTCCCAGGTGTGTCCCCAGGTGTGTCCCCAGGTGTGTCCCAGGTGTGTCCCAGGTGTGTCCCCAGGTGTGTCCCAGGTGAGGTTTCTGGAGCTCCTCGTGGAGCCCAGGTGAGTCCTTGGCTGGGATCTGTGTCCCAGGTGAGGTCTCAGGTGTGTCCCAGGTGTGTCCCAGGTGAGCTTAGGTGTATCCCAGGTGAGGTCTCAGGTGTGTCCCAGGTGTGTCCCAGGTGAGCTCTCAGGTGTGTCCCAGGTGAGGTCTCAGGTGTGTCCCAGGTGAGGTTTCTGGAGTTCCTCATGGAGCCCAGGTGTGTCCTCCCAGCTGGGATCTCAGGTGTGCTCCAGGTGTGTCCCAGGTGGGGTCTCAGGTGTGTCCCAGGTGAGCTCAGGTGTGTCCCAGGTGTGTCCCCAGGTGAGCTCAGGTGTGTCCCAGGTGTCCCCGGGCCGGCCAGAACTGCAGCGTGTCTGGCTGGGGCACCACCAAGTCACCTGGAGGTACCTGGGCGCAGGTGGGGGGTGGGGAGGGGCAGGTGAGGGCTCAGGTGTGTCCCAGGTGTGTCCCCAGGTGTGTCCCAGGTGAGCTCAGGTGTGTCCCAAGTGTGTCCCAGGTGAGGTCTCAGGTGTGTCCCAGGTGTGTCCCAGGTGAGCTCAGGTGTGTCCCAAGTGAGGTTTCTGGAGCTCCTCGTGGAGCCCAGGTGAGTCCTTGGCTGGGATCTGTGTCCCAGGTGGGGTCTCAGGTGTGTCCCAGGTGTGTCCCAGGTGAGCTCAGGTGTGTCCCAGGTGTGTCCCAGGTGAGCTTAGGTGTATCCCAGGTGAGCTCAGGTGTGTCCCAGGTGTGTCCCAGGTGAGCTCCAGGTGTGTCCCAGGTGAGGTTTCTGGAGTTCCTCATGGAGCCCAGGTGTGTCCTCCCAGCTGGGATCTCAGGTGTGCTCCAGGTGTGTCCCAGGTGGGGTCTCAGGTGTGTCCCAGGTGAGCTCAGGTGTGTCCCAGATGAGGTCTCAGGTGTGTCCCAGGTGAGGTTTCTGGAGCTCCTCGTGGAGCCCAGGTGAGTCCTTACCTGGGATCTCAGGTGTGCTCCAGGTGTGTCCCAGGTGGGGTCTCAGGTGTGTCCCAGGTGTGTCCCAGGTGAGCTCAGGTGAGCTCCAGGTGTGTCCCAGGTGAGGTCTCAGGTGTGTCCCAGGTGGGGTCTCAGGTGAGCTCAGGTGTGTCCCAGGTGTGTCCCAGGTGAGCTCCAGGTGTGTCCCAGGTGTGTCCCAGGTGAGGTCTCAGGTGTGCCCCAGGTGTGTCCCAGGTGAGCTCAGGTGTGTCCCAGGTGTCCCCGGGCCGGCCAGAACTGCAGCGTGTCCAGCTGGGGCACCACCAAGTCACCTGGAGGTACCTGGGCGCAGGTGGGGGGGCTGGGAGGAGCAGGTGAGGGGTCAGGTGAGCTCAGGTGAGGGCTCAGGTGAGGTTTCTGGGGCTCTTTATGAAGCCCAGGTGAGTCCTTACCTGGGATCTCAGGTGTGCTCCAGGTGTGTCCCAGGTGTGTCCCAGGTGGGGTCACAGGCATGTCCCAGGTGTGTCCCAGGTGTGAAAGGAGCTGAGCGCCCTCACCTGGCCAGGTGAGGCCCGAGCAGCTCCCAGAGCGGGGCTGGAATGGGGAAACCCCGGGAATTTTGGGGCCCCAGCTCACCTGTGCTCACCTGTGCTCACCTTTCTCACCTGTCTCACCTGTGCTCACCTGTGCAGGTGTTTTGGGCTCATCACCTCTGAGTCAGGGAACGATCCCAAAATGGGGGAAATGTTGGGAATTTTGGGTTCTATTGCCCCAAAAATCGGGATTTTTTTTTTTTTTTTTTTTTTTTCCCTCTCACCTGTCCCACCTGTCTCACCTGTCCCACCTGTCTCACCTGGGCAGCCAAGCTCCCGCGGGACCTGCAGTGCGCGCAGGTGCAGACCATCGGCCCCGAGCAGTGCGCCCGCGCCTACGGCAGCGCCGTCACCCGCAACATGTTCTGCGCAGGTGTGCCGCAGGGCGGCGTCGACTCCTGCCAGGTGAGAGCCCAGGTGTGCCCCAGGTGTGACAGGTGTGTCCCTAGATACCCCCAGGTGTGCCCCAGGTGTGCCAGGTGTGCCCCAGGTGTGCCGCAGGGCGGCGTCGACTCCTGCCAGGTGAGAGCCCAGGTGTGCCCCAGGTGTGACAGGTGTGTCCCTAGATACCCCCAGGTGTGCCCCAGGTGTGCCCCAGGTGTGCCCCAGGTGTCCCCAGGTGTGCCCCAGGTGTGCCGCAGGGCGGCGTCGACTCCTGCCAGGTGAGAGCCCAGGTGTGCCCCAGGTGTGACAGGTGTGTCCCTAGATACCCCCAGATGTGCCCCAGGTGTGCCCCAGGTGTGCCCAGGTGTGCCCCAGGTGTGACAGATGTCCCCAGGTGTGTCCCCAGGTGTGCCCCAGGTGTGCCCCAGGTGTGCCCCAGGTGCCCCAGGTGACCCCAGGTGTGCCCCAGGTGTGCCCCAGGTGCCCCAGGTGACCCCAGGTGTGCCCCAGGTGTCCCCAGGTGTGCCGCAGGGCGGCGTCGACTCCTGCCAGGTGAGAGCCAGGTGTGACAGGTGTGTCCCTAGATATCCCCAGGTGTGCCCCAGGTGTGCCCCAGGTGTGACAGGTGTATCCCTAGATATCCCCAGGTGTGTCCCAGGTATGACAGGTGTGCCCCAGGTGTGCCGCAGGGCGGCGTCGACTCCTGCCAAGTGAGAGCCCAGGTGTGCCCCAGGTGTGACAGGTGTGTCCCAGGATACCCCCAGGTGTGCCCCAGGTGTGTCCCAGGTGTGACAGGTGTGTCCCTAGATACCCCCAGGTGTGCCCCAGGTGTCCCAGGTGTGCCCCAGGTGTGCCGCAGGGCGGTGTCGACTCCTGCCAGGTGAGACTCACAGGTGGGCACAGGTGTGTCCCTAGATACCCCCAGGTGTCCCCAGGTGTGCCCCAGGTGTGACAGGTGTATCCCTAGATATCCCCAGGTGTGTCCCAGGTATGACAGGTGTGCCCCAGGTGTGCCGCAGGGCGGCGTCGACTCCTGCCAAGTGAGAGCCCAGGTGTGCCCCAGGTGTGACAGGTGTGTCCCTAGATATCCCCAGGTGTGTTCCAAGTGTGCCCCAGGTGCCCCAGGTGACCCCAGGTGTGCCCCAGGTGTGTCCCCAGGTGTGTCCCCAGGTGTGCCCCAGGTGTCCCCAGGTGTGCCACAGGGCGGCGTCGACTCCTGCCAGGTGAGACTCACAGGTGGGCACAGGTGTGTCCCTAGATATCCCCAGGTGTGTCCCAGGTATGACAGGTGTGCCCCAGGTGTGACAGGTGTGTCCCCAGATGCATGCCTAGATATCCCCTAGGTATCTCACCTGTCTCTCACCTGTCTCTCACCTGTATCTCACCTATCCCAGTCTCACCTGTCTCACCTGTATCTCACCTGTCCATCTCTCACCTGTCTCACCTGTCTCACCTGTATCTCTGTCTGTATCTCACCTGTCTCTCACCTGTCTCACCTGTGTCTCACCTGTCTCACCTGTATCTCACCTGTATCTCACCTGTCCATCTCTAACCTGTCTCACCTGTCTCTCTCACCTGTGTCTCACCTGTCTCTCACCTATCTCACCTGTCCCAGTCTCACCTGTCCTTCTCACCAGTCTCACCTGTCTCACCTGTCTCACCTCTCTCACCTGTGTATCACCTGTCTCTCACCTGTCCAGTCTCACCTGTCCTTCTCACCTGTCCCACCTGTGTCTCACCTGTGTCTCACCTGTCCCACCTGCAGGGTGACTCCGGGGGCCCGCTGGTGTGCGGGGGTTTCCTGCAGGGCGTGGTGTCCTGGGGAATGGCCGTGTGCGGCCAGCGCGGCCACCCGGGCGTGTACAGCAACGTGTGCCGGGCCAGCGCCTGGATCCGCCGGGTGACCCGAGAGTGACCACTGACCAACTGACCAGTGACCACTGACCACTGACCAACAACAACCACAGTGACCAACAGTGACCAGCAACAACCCACACTGCCCACCCGGGCGTGTACAGCAACGTGTGCCGGGCCAGCGCCTGGATCCGCCGGGTGACCCGAGAGTGACCACTGACCAACTGACCAACTGACCACTGACCACCAACAACAACCCACAGTGACCCACAGTGACCAGCACTGCCCACCCGGGCGTGTACAGCAACGTGTGCCGGGCCAGCGCCTGGATCCGCCGGGTGACCCGAGAGTGACCACTGACCAACTGACCAACTGACCACTGACCAGTGACCACTGACCAACTGACCACCAACAACAACCCACAGTGACCCACAGTGACCAACAGTGACCAACAGTGACCCACAGTGACCAGAGTGACCAGCACTGCCCACCCGGGCGTGTACAGCAACGTGTGCCGGGCCAGCGCCTGGATCCGCCGGGTGACCAGAGAGTGACCACTGACCAACTGACCACTGACCAACTGACCAACTGACCACCAACAACAACCCACAGTGACCCACAGTGACCAACAGTGACCCACAGTGACCAGCACTGCCCACCCGGGCGTGTACAGCAACGTGTGCCGGGCAAGCGCCTGGATCCGCCGGGTGACCCGAGAGTGACCACTGACCAACTGACCAACTGACCACCAACAACAACCCACAGTGACCCACAGTGACCAACAGTGACCAACAGTGACCACAGTGACCCACAGTGACCAGCAGTGACCAGCACTGCCCACCCGGGCGTGTACAGCAACGTGTGCCGGGCCAGCGCCTGGATCCGCCGGGTGACCCGAGAGTGACCACTGACCACTGACCAACTGACCAACTGACCAACAACAACAACCCACAGTGACCCACAGTGACCAACAGTGACCAGCACTGCCCACCCGGGCGTGTACAGCAACGTGTGCCGGGCCAGCGCCTGGATCCGCCGGGTGACCCGAGAGTGACCACTGACCAGTGACTGACCAACAACAACCCACAGTGACCAACAGTGACCCACAGTGACCAACTGACCAGTGACCAATAACCCACAGTGACCAGCACTGCCCACCCGGGCGTGTACAGCAACGTGTGCCGGGCCAGCGCCTGGATCCGCCGGGTGACCAGAGAGTGACCACTGACCAACTGACCAGTGACCACTGACCACTGACCAACAACAACCACAGTGACCAACAGCGACCCACAGTGACCAACTGACCAGTGACCAATAACCCACAGTGACCAGCACTGCCCACCCGGGCGTGTACAGCAACGTGTGCCGGGCCAGCGCCTGGATCCGCCGGGTGACCAGAGAGTGACCACTGACCAACTGACCAACTGACCAACTGACCACCAACAACAACCCACAGTGACCAACAGTGACCAGCAGTGACCAGCACTGCCCACCCGGGCGTGTACAGCAACGTGTGCCGGGCCAGCGCCTGGATCCGCCGGGTGACCAGAGAGTGACCACTGACCAGTGACCAACTGACCAACTGACCAACTGACCACCAACAACAACCCACAGTGACCAACAACAACCCACAGTGACCCACAGTGACCAACAGTGACCAGCAGTGACCAGCACTGCCCACCCGGGCGTGTACAGCAACGTGTGCCGGGCGAGCGCCTGGATCCGCCGGGTGACCAGAGAGTGACCACTGACCAGTGACCAGTGACCACTGACCACTGACCAACAACAACCCACAGTGACCAACAACAACCCACAGTGACCAACAGTGACCAACAGTGACCCACAGTGACCAGCAGTGACCAGCACTGCCCACCCAGGCGTGTACAGCAACGTGTGCCGGGCCAGCGCCTGGATCCGCCGGGTAACCCGAGAGTGACCACTGACCAACTGACCAACTGACCAACTGACCACCAACAACAACCCACAGTGACCAACAACAACCCACAGTGACCCACAGTGACCAACAGTGACCAGCACTGCCCACCCGGGCGTGTACAGCAACGTGTGCCGGGCCAGCGCCTGGATCCGCCGGGTGACCCGAGAGTGACCACTGACCAGTGACCAACTGACCAACTGACCACCAACAACAACCCACAGTGACCCACAGTGACCAACAGTGACCAGCACTGCCCACCCGGGCGTGTACAGCAACGTGTGCCGGGCCAGCGCCTGGATCCGCCGGGTGACCCGAGAGTGACCACTGACCAACTGACCAGTGACCACTGACCGACTGACCACTGACAGACTGACCGACTGACCACTGACAGACTGACCAGTGACCACTGACCACTGACAGACTGACCAACAACAACCCACAGTGACCCACAGTGACCACTGACCAGTGACCACCAGTGACCACCAGTGACCACCAGTGACCACCAGTGACCAATGACCACTGACCAGTGACCACCAGTGACCACCAGTGACCACTGACCAGTGACCGCCAGTGACCACCAGTGACCACCAGTGGGACCAGTGACCCCCAACTGACCAGTGACCACCAGTGACCACTAGTGACCAATGACCACTGACCAGTGACCACCAGTGACCAGTGACCACCAGTGACCACCAGTGACCACCAGTGACCAGCAGTGACCACTGAGCAGTGACCACCAGTGACCAGTGACCAGCACTCCCAGTGACCACCAGTGACCGCCGGGCTCCGGGAGTTGGAAGAAATTTTTGGCAAATAAAAAAAAAAATTAAAAAAAAAAAAAAAAAGAGGAATTGAATGACAGAGACTGGTTTGAACTGGTTTGTACTGGTTTGTACTGGGGAGCACTGGGAGGGACTGGGAGGGACTGGGAACAAACTGGGGGGGCACTGGGAGCTGCTGGTTTGTACTGGTTTGTACTGGGGCCACCGATTTGGACTGGGAGCACTGGTTTGTACTGGGTTATACTGGGTTATACTGGTTTGTACTGGGGTGAACTGGGAGGGCAGTGGGAAAGGAACTGGGAGCACTGGGAGTGAACTGGGGAGGAACTGGGAGGACACTGGGAGGACACTGGGCTGTACTGGGATGGAGCCAGAGGTGAACTGGGAACACTGGGAGGGATTGGGAGGGAACTGAGATAAACTGGGAGGGACTGGGTTAAACTGGGAGGGACTGGGACAAACTGGGAGGGACTGGGGCAAACAGGGAGGGAACTGGGACAAACTGGGAGGGAACTGGGAGAGACTGGGAGGGACTGGGACAAACTGGGAGGGAACTGGGCGGGAGCTGGGCGGGAGCTGGGGGTTACTGGACCGTACTGGTCCGTACTGGTCCGTACTGGTTTGTACTGGGCCATGGCCGAGCTGCTGCTGCTGACGCGGGTGCTGCCCGCGGGTGGGGGAGGGGCGGGGGCCGCGGCCCCTCCCCCCCCCGCCCCCAGGAAAGGGGGGGGGCTCTGGGGGGAGCCCCTGGCGCTGGGGGTGGGTACTGGGCAAACTGGTTTGTACTGGGAGGGACTGGGAGGGGGGAAAAGGGGGGCTGGGGGGTTACTGGTTTGTACTGGTTTGGGGTTTGGGGTTACTGGGAGGGACTGGGAGGGGGGAAAAGGGGGGCTGGGGGTTACTGGTTTATACTGGTTTATACTGGTTTGTATTGATTTGGGGTTCAGGGTTACTGGTTTATACTGGGAGGGACTGGGAGGGGGGAAAAGGGGGCTGGGGGTTACTGGTTTATACTGGTTTATACTGGTTTATACTGGTTTATACTGGTTTGGGGTTGCGGTTACTGGTTTATACAGGTTCATACTGGTTTGTACTGGTTTATACTGATTTATGCTGGTTTATACTGGTTCATCCTGGGCTGTACTGGTTTATACTGGTTTTTATTGCCTTATACTGGTTTGTACTGGTTTATACTGGTTTGTGCTGGTTTGTACTGGTTTATACTGGTTTATACTGGTTTGTACTGGTTTATACTGGTTTATACTGGTTTGTACTGGTTTATACTGGTTTGTACTGGTTTATACTGGTTTATACTGGTTTGTACTGGTCCGGGGTTACTGGGATTAAATCCGGTTGAATTTGGGGGTTTTGGGGGGTGGGGGAGGGGCGGGTTTGGGGATTTCCGGTGGGGGAGGGGCCGGACTTTGCCCGTTGGGGTGGGGGAGGGGCCGAGTTCGGGCGGGTTTGGGGTGGGGGAGGGGCCCCGCGGGACTGGGGTTACTGGTTTATACTGGGAGGGACTGGGAGGAGATTTGGGGTTACTGGTTTATACTGGTTTATACTGGGAGGGGTAAAAAGGGGATTTACTGGTTTATACTGGTTTGTACTGGTTTGGGGTTGCTGGGAGGGACTGGGAGGGGATTTAAGGTTACTGGTTTATACTGGGAGAGGATTTGGGGTTACTGGTTTGTACTGGTTTCTACTGGTTTGTACCGGTTACTGGTTTATACTAGTTTCTACTGGTTTGGGGTTACTGGTTTGTACTGGTTTGGGGTTACTGGTTTGTACTGGTTTATACTGGTGTACACTGGTTTATACTGGTTTGTACTGGCTTATACTGGTTTTTACTGGTTTATACTGGTTACTGGTTTATACCGGTTTATACTGGTGTCCATATATCTGGTTTATACTGGTGTATACTGGTTTGTACTGGTTTATACTGGTTCATACTGGTTCATACTGGTTTATACTGGTTTATACTGGTTCATACTGGTTCATACTGGTTTTTACTGGTGTATACTGGTTTATACTGGTTTATACTGGTCTGTACTGGTTCATACTGGTTTGTACTGGGGCCGTGTTTTGGGGCCCCTTTTCCTTTTTTTTTTTTTTTTTGTTTTTTTTTTGGGGTGGGGGAGGGGCCGCCCGCCCTGAGCCGCCCCTCCCCCCAGGCGGCGCAGCTGCTGCTCGGGTCGCTCCAGGTCGCCCTCGGGGGGGCGCTGCTCGCCACGCTCGGGGACCCGCTGGGGGCGCAGCTGGGGGCGCCGCTGGGGGGCGGGGCCGCGGTGAGACTGGGACGGACTGGGGGGGGCACTGGGAGGGACTGGGAGGGACTGGGCGGGGACTGGGAGGGAATGGGAGGGGAATGGGAGGGACTGGGAGGGAATGGGAGGGACTGGGAGGGAACTGGGATATACTGGGAGGGATTGGGAGCTGGGAGGGACTGGGAGGAACTGGGAGGAATGGGAGGGAACTGGGAGGGACTGGGAGGAGATTTGGGGTCAGTTATGAGACTGGGGTCACTCAGGGTCACTAGGGGTCACTCAGGGGTCACTCGGGGTCACTCAGGGTCACTCAGGGGTCACTCAGGGTCACTCAGGGATCACTCAGGGTCACTCAGGGTCACTCCTGGTCACTCTCTGGTCACTCCCCACAGCTGCTGGTGGCCGGAGCGCTGCTGGTGGCCATGGCCAAAGGTCCCTCAGCCGGGAGGGTGAGTGAGGGGACACGGGGACGTTCCTGCTGGTCACTCGGGGTCACTCGGGGTCACTCAGTGGTCACTCAGGGTCACTCAGGGGTCACTCAGTGACACCCAGGGGTCACTCAGTGGTCACTCTGCCCCAGGCCCGGGCAGTGCTGGTGCCGGCCATCGTTGGTCAGTTTTGGGTGGATTTTTGGCGGTTTTGGGTCAGTTCCCGCTGGTCACTCAGGGGTCACTCAGTGGTCACTCAGTGGTCACTCAGTGGTCACTCTGCCCTAGGCCCGGGCCGCCCTGGCGCTGGCCATGGTCGGTCACTTTTGGGTGGATTTTGGGTGGATTTGGGTCAGTTCCTGTTGGTCACTCAGTGGTCACTCAGTGGTCACTCAGGGGTCGCTCAGTGGTCACTCAGGGGTCGCTCAGTGGTCACTCTGCCCTAGGCCCGGGCCGCCCTGGCGCTGGTCATCGTGGGTCAGTTTTGGGTGGATTTTGGGCGGGTTTGGGTCAGTTCCTGTTGGTCACTCAGTGGTCGCTCAGTGGTCACTCAGTGGTCGCTCAGTGGTCACTCAGGGGTCACTCCCTGGTCACTCAGTGGTCACTCTGCCCCAGGCCCGGGCCGCCCTGGTGCTGGCCATGGTCGGTCACTTTTGGGTGGATTTTGGGCGGGTTTGGGTCAGTTCCCGCTGGTCACTCAGTGGTCACTCATGGTCACCCCCAGGCCCGGGCCGCCCTGGCGCTGGCCATCGTGGGTCAGTTTTGGGTGGATTTTGGGCGGGTTTGGGTCAGTTCCTGTTGGTCACTCAGTGGTCGCTCAGTGGTCACTCAGTGGTCGCTCAGTGGTCACTCAGTGGTCACTCTGCCCCAGGCCCGGGCCGCCCTGGCGCTGGTCATCGTGGGTCAGTTTTGGGTGGATTTTGGGCGGGTTTGGGTCAGTTCCTGTTGGTCACTCAGTGGTCACTCTGCCCCAGGCCCGGGCCGCCCTGGCGCTGGCCATCGTGGGTCAGTTTTGGGTGGATTTTGGGTCAGTTCCTGTTGGTCACTCAGTGGTCACTCAGTGGTCACTCAGTGGTCACTCAGTGGTCACTCTGCCCCAGGCCCGGGCCGCCCTGGCGCTGGCCATCGTGGGTCAGTTTTGGGTGGATTTTGGGTCAGTTCCTGTTGGTCACTCAGTGGTCACTCTGCCCCAGGCCCGGGCCGCCCTGGCGCTGGCCATGGTCGGTCAGTTTTGGGTGGATTTTGGGCGGGTTTGGGTCAGTTCCTGCTGGTCACTCAGGGGTCACTCTGCCCCAGGCCCGGGCCGCCCTGGCGCTGGCCATCGTGGCGTCCATCGTGTCCTTCCTGGCGCTCGGCCTGCAGCTGATGCTCCTCCCCCACAGCTGCCCCTGGTGCCACGACCTGGGCCCGGCCGCACAGGTGAGGGCCGGGGGTCACTCAGGGTCACTCGGGGTCACTGCTGGTCACTATGGGTCACTCAGGGTCACTCAGGGTCACTCGGGGTCACTGCTGGTCACTGCTGGTCACTGCTGGTCACTCAGGGTTGGTTATGGGTCAGTTATGGGCCACGACCTGGGCCCGGCCGCACAGATGAGGGCCGGGGGTCACTCAGGGTCACTCGGGGTCACTGCTGGTCACTCTGGGTCACTATGGGTCACTCAGGGTCACTCAGGGTCACTGCTGGTCATTCGGGGTCACTCGGGGTCACTATGGGTCAGTTATGGGTCACGACCTGGGCCCGGCTGCACAGGTGAGGGCCAGTGGTCACTCAGGGTCACTCGGGGTCACTGCTGGTCACTCGGGGTCACTGTGGGTCAGGTATGGGTCACTATGGGTCACTCGAGGTCATGACCTGGGCCCGGCCACACAGGTGAGGGCCAGGGGTCACTCCGGGTCACTGCTGGTCACTGCGGTCACTCGAGGACACTATGGGTCACTCGGGGTCACTATGGGTCACTATGGGTCACGACCTGGGCCCGGCCGCACAGGTGAGGGTCAGTGGTCACTCGGGGTCAGTTATGGATCACTCTGGGTCAGTTATGGGTCACTATGGGACAGTCATTGGTCACTCTGGGTCACTCAGGGTCAGTTATTGGTCACTCTGGGTCACTCTGGGTCATTTATTGGTCAGTTATTGGTCAGTTATTGGTCAGTTACTGGTCACTCTTGGTCACTCTGGGTCACTGTGGGTCAGTTATTGGTCAGTTATTGGTCAGTTATTGGTCACTCTGGGTCACTCTGGGTCAGTTATTGGTCAGTTATTGGTCAGTTATTGGTCAGTTATTGGTCACTTTTGCGTCAATTTTGGGTCAATTTGGGATCAATTCTGTGTCAATTTTGGGTCAGTTTTTAACCAATTTTTGGGTCAATTTGGGATCAATCCCGGGTCAGCTCTGGATCCAATTCCGGGTCCATTCCGTGTCCGTTTTGACGTCATTTCCGGCCGTTTTTAACCCATTCCTCCCCGTTTTCCCGCCACCAGGGGGCGCTGCTGGGCACGCACGTGCTGCTGATGACGTCATCGCTGGCGGGGGCGGTGCTGGCTGTGATTGGCTGCGTGGCGGCCACGAGGGCGCGGCCGAGGGCGGGGCCAGCGGTGAGTGACAGGAGGGGGCGGGGCGATAACGAGGGGCGTGGTTTGTATTATCCCTTCCTTATATGGGCATTGGGCGGGGTTTGGGGGCGTGGCTCACGCTGACCACGCCCCCCGCCCCTCCCCCAGCCCGTGGTGATCTATCAGACAGCGCTGCCCGCACAGGGGGCGGGGCCGGCCGAGGCCACGCCCCCCGCTCCGCAATAAACGCCAATCAGAGCTGAGAGCGCGTCCGGCCCCGCCTCCTTCGCGTCCTCTGATTGGCTGGGAGGGTGTGACGTCATGGGGGTGGGCCAGAGGGGGAAAATTGGAGAAATTTGGGGGAAAATGGGGAGATTTGAGGGAAAATGAGAGAAAAATGGGGAAATTTGGGGAAATTTGGGGAAATTTGGGGAAATTTGGGGAAATTTGGGGAGAAAAGGAGAGAAAAATGGGGAAAATTGGGGAAATTTGGGGGAAAATGAGAGAAAAATGGGGAAAATTGGAGAAATGAGGAGGGGAAAAAAAAGGGAAAATTATCCAAATGTGGGAAATTTGGGCAAAATTGGGGAGAAAATGAGTCAAAAATGGGGAAAATTGGGGGAAATTATCCAAATGTGGAAAAATTGGGGAAATTTGGGGGAAAAAATGGAAAATGAGGCAAAAATGGGCAGGGAGGAGGAAAAAGCCGGAAAATTATCCAAAAATGTGGAAAATCAGGGAAAAAGGGGAGGAAAGGGGAAAAAATCCAGAAAAATCGCGACAAAAATGGGTGGGAATGAGCAAAAAAAAGGGGGAAAATAATTTCCAGAAATGGGGAAAAATCAGGGGAAAATGGGGCTGAAATGGGTGGGAAGGAGGAAAAATGGAAGAATTATCCAAAAATCAGGAAAAAAGGGGAAAAATGGGGGAAATCAGGGAGAAAAGGGGTGGGAAGGGAGAAAATCCGGGGAAATGAGGCAAAAATGGGCGGGAAGGAGAAAAAATGGGAAAAATGATCAAAAAATGGGGAAATGAGAAAAAAAATTGAGAAAATCACGGAAAGGTGGGGGAAATGGGGAAAATCAGGGGGGAATGAGGAAAAAATTGGGAGGAAGGAGGAAAAAGTAGGGAAAATTATCAAAAAATGGGAAAAATGATCCAAAAAATGGGGAAAATTATCAAAAAATGGGGAAAATTATCAAAAAATGGGGAAAATTATCAAAAAATGCGACAAATGGGGGGAAATTGGGGAAAATCGGGGGAAAAGGGGGTGGAGGGGTGGAAAATTAAGGAAGAATATGAAAAAATGGGGAAATCGAGGGTAAAATGAGGCAAAATTGGGCAGAAGGAGGAAAAAATGGGAAAATGATCCAAAAATCGGGAGAATGGGGAAAAAAATTGAGAAAATCAGGGAAATGGGGGAAAATGGGGAAAATCGGGGGGAATGAGGCAAAAATTGGGAGAAAGGAGGAAAAAGAGGGAAAAAATGATCAAAAAATGGGAGAAATGATCCAAAAATGGGAAAAATGGGGGGAAATTGGGGAATATCGGGGGAAAAGGGGGTGGAGGGGTGGAAAATTAAGGAAAAATATGAAAAAATGGGGAAATCGAGGGGAAAATGAGGCAAAAATGGGCGGGAAGGAGGAAAAAATGGGAAAAATGATCCAAAAATCGGGAAAAAATTGAGAAAATCAGGGAAAGGGGGGGATGGGGAAAATCGGAGGGGAATGAGGCAAAAATTGGGAGGAAAGAGGAAAATTAGGGGAAAAATTATCCGAAATTTGGGAAAATTGAGGGGAAAATGGAAAAGAGGGGAAAATGAGGAAAAACTGGGGGAAATCGGGGGAGGGAAGGGATAAAAATGGGGAGGGAAGGGGAAAAAACGGGAAAATGAGGCAAACTGGGGCAAACTGGGGCGAACTGGGGCGAACTGGGCGGGAGCGGCTGAGTCAGAGCGTCCCGGGATTTACGAGATCCGGGGAAACTGAGGCAGGAGCGGCGCCGCCCCTCCCCCAGCCCGGGCGGGGCCACAAAAACGCGGGGACGGCGCGGGGGGGGCGGAGGCGACAGCGGGGACAGGATGGGACAGAGGTGAGGACACGGGAGGGGAAAGGGGAGAAATGGGGGAAAATGGGGGAATTCGGGAAAAAAATTGGGGAAATTTTGGGGGTGGAATGGGGGTAAATTTTGGGGGGAAAATGGGGAAAAAAAGAGGGGGGGAAGGGGGAGAAATGGGGGAAAATGGGGGAATTTAGGAAAAAAATTGGGGAAATTTTGGGGGTGGAATGGGGAGAAAATTGGGGAAATTTTGGGGGGAAATTTTGGGGGGAAATGAGGAAAAAACGAGGGAAATTTTGGGGAGCAAAAAGCAGAAAAATTGAGGGAGATAAGGGGGGAAAATGGGGGAATTTGGGAAAAAAATTTATGGAAATTTTGGGAGTGGAATGGGGAGAAAATTGGGGAAATTTTGGGGCGAAATTTAGGGGGGAAAAGGAGAAAAATTGGGGGGAAATGGGGGGAAATTTTGGGGAAATTTTGGCGGGAAACGGGGAAAAAATGAGGGGAATTTTTGTGGGAAAAGCAGAAAAATTGGGCAGAAAATGGGGGAATTTGGGAGAAAAATTGGGGAAATTTTGGGGGGAAGTGAGGAAAAAACAAGGGGAAATTTTGGGGGGCAAAAAGCAGAAAAATTGAGGGGAAAATGGGGGGAAAATGGGGGAATTTGGGAAAAAAATTTATGGAAATTTTGGGGGTGGAATGGGGAGAAAATTGGGGAAATTTTGGGGCGAAATTTAGGGGGGAAAAGGAGAAAAATTGGGGGGAAATGGGGGGAAAAAGGGGGGAAATTTTGGGGAAATTTTGGCGGGAAATGGAGAAAAAAATGAGGGGAATTTTTGTGGGAAAAGCAGAAAAATTGGGCAGAAAATGGGGGAATTTGGGAGAAAAATTGGGGAAATTTTGGGGGGAAGTGAGGAAAAAACGAGGGGAAATTTTGGGGGGCAAAAAGCAGAAAAATTGAGGGGAAAATGGGGGGAAAATGGGGGAATTTGGGAAAAAAATTTATGGAAATTTTGGGGGTGGAATGGGGAGAAAATTGGGGAAATTTTGGGGCGAAATTTAGGGGGGAAAAGGAGAAAAATTGGGGGGAAATGGGGGGAAATTTAGGGGGGAAATTTTGGGGAAATTTTGGGGAAATTTTGGGGGAAATGGGGAAAAAAACGAGGGGAAATTTTTGGGGAAAAAAGCAGAAAAATTGGGGAAGAAAAGGGAGGAAAGTGGAGAAATTTGGGGGAAATTTTGGCGGGAAATTTGGGGGGGGAATGGGGAGAAAAATTGGGGAAATTTTAGGGGGAAATTTAGGGGGAAAAAGCAGAAAAAATGGGGGGAAAATAGGGGGGAAATTTTGGGGAAATTTTGGCGGGAAATGGGGAAAAAATGAGGGGAAGTTTTGAGGGGGAAAAGCAGAAAAATTGGGGGGAAATGGGGGAAAATTTTGGGGGGAAATGGGGAAATAATTGGGAATGGGAGAATTGGGGGAAAATTGGAGGGGGAAGGGAGGAAATGGGGAAATTTTGGGGAAAAAAAGCAGAAAAATTGGGGGAAATTTTGGGGGCAATGAGGAAAAATTGGGGGAAATTTTGGGAGGAAATCGGAAATAATGGGGGGAAATGGGGGACAAAAAGCAAAAAATTGGGAAAAAATGGGGAAAAATGGGAAAAATGGGAAAAATGGGGGAAATGGGGAAAAGGAGGGGACGGGCCAGGCAGTGGGGGAGGGGCAGCCGGGTCACCCGTGTCCCCTCCCGTGTCCCCTCCCGTGTCCCCTCCCGTGTCCCCCCAGGGCCGTGGAGCCGCTGCTGCTGCTGCTGCTGCTCTCAGGTACCTGGGGACACCTGGGGACATGCTGGGACAGCTGGGGACACCTGGGGACACCCATGGGACATCCTGGGGGACACCCTGGGGACAGCTGGGGACATCCTGGGGACACCCATGGGACACCTGGGGACAGCTGGGGACAGCTGGGGACAGCTGGGGACACCTGGGGACATCCTGGGGACACCTGGGACACCTGGGGACAGCTGGGGACATCCTGGGGACAATCCTGGGGACACCTGGGACACCTGGGGACACCTGGGGACAGCTGGGGACACCTGAGGACAGCTGGGGACACTTGGGACACTCCTGGGAACACTGTCCCCACTCCCGGTGGCATTGTCCCTGAGCCTGGTGGCACTGTCCCCTCCCCTGGTGGCCCAGGTGACACTCCCGGCGTCCCCATGGAGGTGCCACCCCTGTTGTCCCCATGGAGGTGCCACACCCGATGCCAGTGTCCCCATAGAGGTGACACCCCTGGTGTCACTGTCCCCTCTCCTGGTGGCCCAGGTGACACTCCCCAGCGTCCCCGGGGAGGTGCCACACCTTTCATCCCCGTGAAGGTGACACACCTGGCGGCCCAGGGGACATTTGGGTGGCATTGTCCCCACGGGTGTGACACACCCGGCGGCCCAGGGGACATTTGGGTGGCATTGTCCCCACGGGTGTGACACACCTGGCGGCCCAGGGGACATTTGGGTGGCATTGTCCCCATGGGTGTGACACACCTGGCGGCCCAGGGGACATTTGGGTGGCATTGTCCCCATGGGTGTGACACACCCGGTGGCCCAGGGGACATTTCGGTGGCATTGTCCCCATGGATGTGACACACCTGGCGGCCCAGGGGACATTTGGGTGGCATTGTCCCCACGGGTGTGACACACCCGGCGGCCCAGGGGACATTTGGGTGGCATTGTCCCCACAGAGGTGCCACACCCGGTGTCCCCATCAGGTGACACACTTGGTGGCCCAGGGGGACACTCCAGGTGACACTGTCCCCACTCCCGGTGGCCCAGGGGAGGTGCCACCCCCTGTGTCCCCTCTGTCCCCTCCCCGCTGTCCCTCTGTCCCTCTGTCCCTCTGTCCCACCCCCTGTCCCTCTGTCCCCCTGTCCCTCTGTCCCTGTGTCCCCCTGTCCCTCTGTCCCACCTCTGTCCCTCTGTCCCCGTGTCCCTCTGTCCCGCTGTCCCTCTGTCCCTCTGTCCCACCCCCTGTCCCTCTGTCCCCCTGTCCCTCTGTCCCCCTGTCCCCCTGTCCCTCTGTCCCACCTCTGTCGCTCTGTCCCGCAGCCGCCGCCGTGTCGCAGCCGCCGCCGTGTCCCCCGGGCCAGGCGGCCTCGGGGGGTGGCTCTGGCGGCCGCTGCGTCCCGGTGTCGCCGGAGGGGGACGAGGGGGACGAGGACCGGATCATCGGCGGGTACCCGTGTGTCCCCAGGTCGCAGCCCTGGCAGGCGCTGCTGTTCGGGCCCCTGCGCTGCGGGGGGGTCCTGCTGCGGCCGCAGTGGGTGCTGACCGCGGCGCACTGCAACCGGAGGTGACACTGGGGACAGGGGACATCCCTGGGGACACTGGGGGGATTGGGGACAATGGGGGACATTGGGGACATTGGGGGGATTGGGGACATTGGGGACAATGGGGGACATTGGGGGGATTGGGGACATTGGGGACAATGGGGGACATTGGGGACATTGGGGGACATTGGGGACATTGGGGACAGTGGGGACATTGGGGGACATTGGGGACATTGGGGACAGTGGGGACATTGGGGATATTGGGGACATTGGGGACATTGGGGACACTGGGGACATTGGGGACATTGGGGACGTTGGGGACATTGGGGACATTGGGGACATTGGGGGATATTGGGGACATTGGGGACATTGGGGACACTGGGGACATTGGGGACATTGGGGACATTGGGGACAATGGGGGACATTGGGGACATTGGGGGGATTGGGGACATTGGGGACATTGGGGACAATGGGGGACATTGGGGACATTGGGGACATTGGGGGACATTGGGGACACATCACAGGGACAGGGCCATCTCCTGCTGCGGCCGCAGTGGGTGCTGACCGCGGCGCACTGCAACCGGAGGTGACACTGGGGACAGCCCTGGGGACATTGTGGGACACTGGGGACATTGGGGACACTGGGGACACACCTTGGGGACACATCACAGGGACAGGGCCATCTCCTGCTGCGGCCGCAGTGGGTGCTGACCGCGGCGCACTGCAACAGGAGGTGACACTGGGGACAGTGGGGACACTGGGGACACTGGGGACATTGGGGACACTGGGGACATTGGGGACATTGGGGACATGGGGGACATTGGGGACATTGGGGACACTGGGGACATTGGGGACACTGGGGACACTGGGGATAGTGGGGACATTGGGGACATTGGGGACATTGGGGACAATGGGGACACACCCTGCTGCGGCCGCAGTGGGTGCTGACCGTGGCGCACTGAAACAGGAGGTGACAATGGGGACATTGGGGACATTGGGGACACACTTTGGGGACACACCTTGGGGACACATCACAGGGACAGGGCCATCTCCTGCTGCGGCCACAGTGGGTGCTGACCGCGGCGCACTGCAACTGGAGGTGACACTGGGGATAGTGGGGACATTGGGGGACATTGGGGACATTGGGGGGGACATTGGGGGGACATTGGGGGACATTGGGGACATTGGGGACAGTGGGGACACTGGGGGACATTGGGGGACATTTGGGGACACTGGGGACAATGGGGGACATTGGGGACATTGGGGGAGATTGGGGACATTGGGGACAGTGGGGACACTGGGGGACATTGGGGACATTGGGGACAGTGGGGACACTGGGGGACATTGGGGACAATGGGGGACATTGGGGCCATCCCCTGCTGCGGCCGCAGTGGGTGCTGACCGCCGCCCACAGCAACAGGAGGTGACAGTGGGGACAGCCCTGGGGACACTGGGGACAATGGGGACATGGGGGACATTGGGGACATTGGGGACACATGACAGGGACAGGTGTGACCCCAGTGGGTGCTGACCACTGCCCGATGTCCCCAATGTCCCCAATCCCCCCAATGTCCCCAATGTCCCCAGTGTCCCCAATGTCCCCAATGTCCCCAATGCCCCCAATGTCCCCAATCCCCCCAATGTCCCCAATGTCCCCAATGTCCCCAATGTCCCCAATGTCCCCAGTGTCCCCACTGTCCCCAATCCCCCTCTGTGTCCCCAATCCCCCCAATGTCCCCAATGTCCCCAATGTCCCCCAATGTCCCCAATCCCCCCCAATGTCCCCAATGTCCCCAGTGTCCCTCTGTCCCTCTGTCCCCAGGGGTCTCCGTGTCCGGCTGGGCGAGGATGACCTGTCCCGCCGCGAGGGGACGGAGCAGGATCGCCGCGTGGTCCTGGCCGTGTCCCACCCGCGCTTCGACCCCGTCACGCTGGACTCGGACCTGGCGCTGCTCAAGCTGGACCGGCCGGTGGCCACCGGCCCCGGCGTCCGGCCGCTGGCCCTGCCCCGAGCCTGCGGCCAGCCCGGGGCCAGCTGCCTGCTGTCCGGCTGGGGGACGGTCACCACGCCCCAGGGTGAGGGACGGACACGGGGGATGGGGGAATTGGGGGGAAATTGGGGGAAAATTGGGAAATGGGGAAATTGGGAAATGGGGAAATGGGGAAATGGGGAAATGGGGAAATGGGGAAATTGGGAAATGGGGAAATTGGGAAATGGGGAAATGGGGGAAATTGGGAAATGGGGAAATTGGGAAATGGGGGAATGGGGAAATGGGGAAATGGGGGAAATTGGGGAAAAATGGGAAATGGGGGAAATGGGGAAATTGGGGAAAATGGGAAATGGGGGAAATTGGGAAAATGGGGAAATGGGGGAAATTGGGGAATTGGGGAAAAATGGGGAAATGGGGGAAATGGGGAAATTGGGGAAATTGGGAAATGGGGAAATGGGGGAAATTGGGGGAAATTGGGGAAATTGGGAAATGGGGGAATGGGGGAAATGGGGAAAATTGGGAAATGGGGGAATGGGGAAATTGGGAAATGGGGAAAATTGGGGAAAATGGGAAATGGGGGAAATGGGGAAGATTGGGGGGAAATTGGGGAAATCGGGAAATGGGAAATGGGGGAAAAAATGGGGAAAATTGGGGAATTGGGGAAAATTGGGAAATGGGGAAATGGGGAAAATTGGGGGGAAATTGGGAAATGGGGAAATGGGGAAAATTGGGGAAATTGGGGAAAAATGGGAAATGGGGGAACTGGGGAAAATGGGGAAATTGGGGAAATTGGGAAATGGGGAATGGGGGAAATGGGGAAAATGGGGAAATTGGGAAATGGGGGAAGTTGGGGGGGGGAAATGGGGAAAATTGAGGGAATGGGGGAAAATGTGGAAAATTGGGGGAAATGGGGAAAATTGGGGAAAATGGGGGAATGGGGAAAAATGGGGGAAATGGGGAAAATTGAGGAGAAAATCCGCAGAGACATTGGAGCAAAAGTTGGGGGAAGGGGGAGAGAGTCGGGGGCAAAACTGGGGCAAATCTGGGGTGAATTTCGGGCAAAAAATGGGCAAAAATGGAGGGAAGAATCCTCAGTAACCTCTGCGTAACCTCTGAGTAACCTCCGAGCAACCCCTGAGCAACCTCTGAGTAACCCCTGAGTAACCCCTGAGTAACCCCGAGTAGCTCCCAGACCACCCCAGGACCGTCCTGGGGGTGTCCCCACCCCGCTGACCCCTCAGTGACCCCCTCTTAACCCCTTGTAACCCATGAGTAACCGCTGAGTAACCCATGAGTAACCTCTGAATAACCCCTGAGCAACCTCTGAGTAACCCCTGAGTAACCCCTGAGTAACCCCTGAGTAGCCCCCAGACCACCCCAGGACGGTGCTGGGGGTGTCCCCACCCCACTGACCCCTCAGTGACCATCCCTGACCCCTCATAACCCCTTTGTGACTCCTGAGTAACCTTTGAGTAACCCATGAGTAACCACTGAGTAACCCCTGAGTAACCCCTGAGTAACCCCTGAGTAGCCCCCTGACCACCCCAGGACGGTGCTGGGGGGGGGGTGTCCCCACCCTGCTGACCCCTCAGTGACCCTTCACTGACCATCCCTGACCCCTCATAACCCCTGAGTAACCCATGTGTAACCCCTGAGTAACCTCTGAGTAACCCCTGAGTAACCAATGAGTAGCTTCTGAGTAACCCATGAGTAAACCCTGAGTAGCCCCCGACCACTCCAGGACTATCTGGCGGTGTCCCCACCCCGCTGACTCCCCCTCAGTGACCCCTCTCAACCCTTTGTAATCCATGAGTAACCTCTGAGTAACCCCCGAGTAGCCCCCGAGTAACCTTTGAGCAATCCGAGTAACCCCTGAGTAACCCCTGAGTAACCCCCGAGTAGCCTCTGAGTAACCCCTGAGTAACCTCTGAGTAACCCCGAGTAGCCCCCAGACCACCCCAGGATGGTGCTGGGGGGGTGTTCCCCATCCTGCTGACCCCCTCAGTGACCCCCAACCCCTTGTAACCCCTGAGTAACCTCTGAGTAACCCATGAGAAGCCCACAGACCACCCCAGGACAGTGCTGGGGGTGTTCCCACCCTGCTGAGCCCCTGCTGACCCCTCAGTGACCCCCCTCATAACCCCTTGTAACCCATGAGTAACCCCTGAGTAACCGCTGAGTAGCCCCTGAGTAACCCATGAGTAAGCTCTGAGTAACCCATGAGTAAGCGCTGAGTAACCCATGAGTAACCTTTGAGCAACCTCTCAGTAACCCCTGAGTAACCCCCGAGTAACCTTTGAGCAACCTGAGTAACCCCTGAGTAGCCTCTGAGTAACCTCTGAGTAACCACTGAGTAACCTCTGTGTAGCCTCTGAGTAGCTGCTGATTAACCCCCGAGTAGCCTCTGAGTAACTGCTGAGTAACCACTGAGTAACCCCCGAGTAACCCCTGAGTAACCTCTGAGTAACCCCTGAGTAGCCGCTGAGTAACCCCTAAGTAGCCTCTGAGTAACCCCCGAGTAACCCCTGAGTAACCTCTGAGTAACCCCTGAGTAGCCGCTGAGTAACCCCTAAGTAGCCTCTGAGTAACCCCCGAGTAACCCCTGAGTAACCTCTGAGTAACCCCTGAGTAGCCGCTGAGTAACCCCTAAGTAGCCTCTGAGTAACCTCTGAGTAACCCCTGAGTAACCTCTGAATAACCCCTGAGCAACCTCTGAGTAACCCATGAGTAACCCCTGAGTAACCCCTGAGTAGCCCCCAGACCACCCCAGGACGGTGCTGGGGGTGTCCCCACCCCACTGACCCCTCAGTGACCATCCCTGACCCCTCATAACCCCTTTGTGACGCCTGAGTAACCTTTGAGTAACCCATGCGTAACCCATGAGTAACCCATGAGTAACCACTGAGTAACCTCTGAGTAACCCCTGAGTAACCAGTGAGTAACCACTGAGTAACCCATAAGTAATCCCTGAGTAGCCCCCAGACCACCCCAGGACCATCCTGGGGCTGTCCCCACCCCGCTGACCCCCCCGCTGACCCGCAGTGACCCTCCCGAGCCGCCTCATCTGCGCCTACGTGCAGCTGCTGTCGGAGGCCGAGTGTCGCCGCGCGTACCCGCAGCGCATCACGCCCAGCATGCTCTGCGCCGGCGTCAGCGACCGCCGCGTCGACTCCTGCCAGGTCAGCCCGAACCCGCCCCAAACCCGCCCAAAATCAGCCAAAAACCGGTCCAAAAATCTGCCTCAGATCTGTCCAAAATCCGCCCCAAATCCGCCCCAAAATCAGCCCAAAATCTGCCCCAAAATCCACACGAGGACTCCAAAATCTGCCCAAAATCTGCCCCAAAATCTGCCCCAAAATCCACACGAGGACTCCAAAATCTGCCCAAAATCTGCCCCAAAATCTGCCCCAAAATCCACACGAGGACTCCAAAATCTTCCCCAAATTCACCCCAAAATCAGCCCAAAATAAGCCCAAATCCACCGAAAATCTGCCTCAAAATCCGCCCAAAATCAGCCAAAAACGGGCCTCAAAATCTGCCTCAGATCTGTCCAAAATCCGCCCCAAATTTGCCTCAAAATCCACACGAGGACTCCAAAATCTGCCCAAAATCTGCCCCAAAATCTGCCTCAAATCTGTCCAAAATCTGCCCCAAATCCGCCCAAAATCTGCCCAAAATCTGCCCCCAAAATCTGCCTCAAATCTGTCCAAAATCTGCCCCAAATTCACCCCAAAATCTGCCCAAAATCTGCCCCAAAATCACCCCAAATTCACCCCAAAATCCACCCAAAATCAGCCCAAATCCACCGAAAATCTGCCTCAAAATCCGCCCCAAATCTGCCCAAAATCTGCCTCAGATCTGTCCAAAATCCGCCCCAAATTCGCCCCAAAATCAGCCCCAAATCTGCCCCAAAATCCACACGAGGACTCCAAAATCTGCCCAAAATCTGCCCCAAAATCAGCCCCAAAATCTGCCCAAAATCCACCCCAAAATCTGCCTCAAATCTGTCCAAAATCTGCCCAAAATCTGCCTCAAATCTGCCCAAAATCCACCCCAAATCTGCCCAAAATCTGCCCCAAAATCTGCCTCAAATCTGTCCAAAATCTGCCCCAATTTCACCCCAAAATCTGCCCCAAAATCACCCCAAATTCACCCCAAAATCGGACCAAAATCCGCCCAAATCCACCGAAAATCTGCCTCAAAATCCGCCCAAAATCTGCCCCAAAATGCGCCCAAAATCTGCCCCAAATCTGCCCCAAAATCTACCTCAAAATCTGCCCCAAATCTGCCCAAAATCTGCCCCAAAATCTGCCTCAAATCTGTCCAAAATCTGCCCCAAATTCACCCCAAATTCACCCCAAAATCCGCCCAAAATCAGCCCAAATCCACTGAAAATCTGCCTCAAAATCCGCCCCAAATCTGCCCGAAAGCTGCCCCAAAATCTGCCCAAAATCCACCCCAAAATCTCCAAATCTAATCTGCCCCCTGACCCCAGAGTGACCCCTTTCTGACCCCTGAGTGACCCCTGACTGACCCCTGAGTGACCCCTGTCCCCTCCTGTGCCCCAGGGTGACTCTGGGGGTCCCCTGTCCTGCAACGGGACCCTGCAGGGCATCGTGTCCTGGGGGCTCCAGAGTGACCCCTGAGTGACCCCCTGACCCCAGAGTGACCCCCTGACCTCTGAGTGACCCCTGTGTCCCCCCAGGGTGACTCGGGGGGTCCCCTGTCCTGCAACGGGACCCTCCAGGGCATCGTGTCCTGGGGGCTCCAGACCTGCGCCCTGCCCGGACACCCCGGGGTCTACAGCAAAGTGTGTCGGTTCGTGCCCTGGATCCGGGACACCATGGACAGCAACTAGGGACAGGGGGACACTGGGGACATTGGGGACACTGGGGACACTGGGGACACTGGGGACACTGGGGACACTGGGGACACTGGGGACATTGGGGCCATTGGGGGGATTGGGGACATTGGGGACATTGGGGACAGTGGGGACATTCGGGGGATTTGGGACATTGGGGGAATTGGGGACATTGGGGGACATTGGGGACATTGGGGGACATTGGGGGCATTGGGGGACATTGGGGATATTGGGGACATTGGGGACACTGGGGGCAGTCTGAGATCATGGGGACACAGGGGACATTGGGGTCACAGCAGGGTCACAGCAAAGTGTGTCGGTTCGTGTCCTGGATCCGGGACACCATGGACAGCAACTAGGGACAGGGGGACACTGGGGACACCTTGGGGACACTGGGGAGATTGGGGACACTGGGGGGATTGGGGACATTGGGGGACATTGGGGACAATGGGGACATTGGGGACATTGGGGGACATTGGGGACACTGGGGACATTGGGGGACATTGAAGGGATTGGGGACATTGGGGACACTGGGGACACTGGGGACATTGGGGGACATTGGGGGACATTGGGGACATTTGGGGACATTGGGGGACATTGGGGACATTGGGGACATTGGGGGGACATTTGGGGACATTGGGACATTGGTGACATTGGGGGGATTGGGGACATTGGGGGACATTGGTGACATTGGTGACATTGGGGACATTGGGGACATTGGGGACATTGGTGACATTGGTGACATTGGGGACATTGGGGGACATTGGGGACATTGGTGACATTGGTGACATTGGGGACATTGGGGACACTGGGGACATTGGGGACATTGGGGACATTGGGGACACCTTGGGGACACCTTGGGGACATCATGGAGACACCTTGGGGACACCGGGCTCACACTCGGGTGCGTCACCGCCTGTGGTGGCTCCAGGACAGCACGGCCACCCACCGGGGACCTTGGGGACATTTGAGGACATCTGGGGACACCCTGGGGACATTTGAGGACATTTGGGGACACCCTGGGGACATTTGGGGACACGGAGCTGGGCCAGCAGGGCGCGGGGACGCGATTTCGGGGTCGGGATCAATAAACTGGGAGCAAACGCGGCCTCTGGTGTCCCCACCCCCCCCGATGTCCCCAACCCCCCCCGATGTCCCCTGGGTGGGGGAGGGGCTGTTCCGACCCCTCCCCCCGCTCCCGGCGGCCATTTTGGGGCGTTTTCCCAGAATTCCGTTTATTGAGAGGCACTTGCGGGTGGGGGAGGGGCCAGGAGTGTTTGGCCACGCCCACGCAGGGGGAGGGGCCGAGGGGGAGGGGAGTGGGGGAGGGGCCAATCGGGGCTGGGAACCTGAGAGGGGTCAAGTGAAGGTCACCCAAGGTCAACCCAACCAAGGGTCAACCAAACCCAACCCAAGGTCAACCCAAGGTCAACCCAACCCAACCAAGGGTCAACCAAACCCAACCCAAGGTCAACCCAACCCAACCCAACTCAAACAAAGGTCAACCCAACTCAAGGTCAACCCAAGATCAACCCAACTCAACCCAACCCAACCCAAAGCCAACCCAACCCAACTGAAGGTCAACCAAACTCAACTAAACTCAACTCAAGGTCAACCCAACTCAAGGTCAACTCAACCCAACTCAAAGTCAACCAAACCCAATTTGAAGTCAACCAAACTCAACCCAACCCAAATCAAAGTCAACCCAACCCAACCAAATCAAAGTCAACCCAACCCAAGGTCAACCAAACCAAACTCAAGGTCAACCCAACCCAACCCAAGGTCAACCAAACCCAACCCAACCCAACTCAAACCAACCCAACCCAACTCAAAGTCAACCAAAGCCAACAGAAGAACAACCCAACCCAACCTGAGGTCAGTCAAGGTCAACCCAACTCAACCAAGGTCAAGCGAACTCAAGGTCAGCCATGGTCAACCCAACCCAACCCAAAAATCAACCAAAACTCAACCCAACGTCAGCAAGGCCAACCCAACCTGAGTCAACCCAAGGTGAAGTCAACTTAAGGTCAACCCAAGATCAACCAAATGCAAGGTCAACCCAACCCAACCCAACTCAAGGTTAACCCAATGCAACCCAACTCAAGGCCAACCCAACCTGAGTCAACCCAAGGTGAAATCAACTCAAGGTCAACCCAACACAAGATCAACCCAACTCAAGGTCAACCCAACCTGAGTCAACCCAAGGTGAAGTCAACTCAAGGTCAACCCAAGATCAACCAAATGCAAGGTCGACCCAACCCAACCCAAGGTCAACCCAACCCAATGTCAACACCTAGGGGACAGGTGAGAAGGTGGGAGGGACACACGTGGGTGGGACAGGTGAGGGGGGAGGGACAGGTGAGGGTGGGGGGACACACCTGGGGACAGGTGAGGGGGGACACACCTGGGGACAGGTGAGGGTGGGGACACACCTGGGGACAGGTGAAGGGGAGGGACACACCTGGGGACAGGTGAGGGGGTGGGGACACACCTGGAGACAGGTGAGGGTGGGGGAGGGACAGGTGAGGGGGTGAGAGGGACATACCTGGGGACAGGTGAGGGTGGGTGGGACACACCTGGGGACAGGTGAGGGGGAGGGACAGGTGCGCGGTGTCCGGCTGGGGCAGCACGCGCAGCCCGCAAGGTGAGGGAACCTGGGCACAGGTGAGAGGGGAGGGGTGGGAGGGACAGGTGAGGGGTGGGGGGAGGGAGAGGTGAGAGGGTGGGGAGGGACAGGTGTCCTGGGTTGGTGTTATGTCTGCTCCTCTCCCGCCCCCACACCTCTGTCTGCACGGAGCTGCCACCGGTGCCCTTTCTTCCCCCATGGGGGGGTGGTGCCCTGGGGGCTGTGCTTGCTTGGCTTGCCCTGCTGCTGCTGCTGCTGCTGCTGCTGCTGCTTGCTGCGCTAGCTACCCCGGCTGCTGCTTCTGCCCCGCTGCTTTTGCCCTATTGCTTCTGCCCCGCTGCTGCTGCTGCCCCGGCTCTGCCCTGGCTGCTGCTGCCTTCCCCTCCCCCTTCTCTCCTTCAGCTCCAATATCTGTACTGGCTCCGGACGGGACCTGGACATCAGAGACTGCCTCTGGAGCCTGCCCAAGAAGCTTCTCGCCCTTCCCAGCAGCGACCGTCTCTCACTTCGGTGAAAACAGTTCTTTTGTCATCTGGGATTGTACTTTCCTGTTGCTGGGAAGTGTTTTTTTTTTTCCTTGTGTTTGTTAATAAACAAGTTTTTTCCACTTTTCCCCCCGAGTAAAATTCTCTCCGAGCCCAGTGGGGGGGAGGAATTGTGAGGGGGGTTTAGTCTGGGGGGCTCCTTTGGAGGCTTTTCCCCAGTTTTGTCCTAAACTTGGACAAATAATTTGGTGGCCCGTACGGGGAACCGAAGAAAGTGGAAAAAACTGTGTAACTGTATATAATGCTGTTTGGAATGGATTTCAGTATGTGGTTCTGGATACTGGGGTTTTTTGAGGTTTTAATGCCTCTTTGGTCTCTGGGGTTATTTTCCTGCCCGGAAATAGCTCCAGTACTGTCCCTTATTTGTAGTTTTTATACTAGAGGGATAATGACCAAAATATTGATTGGACTGGGCTTGGTTGCAATGGCTTGTAAGAGGTTTATGAAAATGCTGGAATTGGTTCCAGGGATATCTTCTGGATCCTGGTTATGGATATGTATCCAGTTTATTAGAGGAGAAGCAGGGGAGGAGGCTTTTCAGCCTTTGCTTCCCTTTGTCTCCTCTGAATTTTTTACCTCGTTATTAGGATATGTGCAGTTCTCCTTTAGTATTAAAGAGATCATCTTTCTGATGTTTAATGTTGTAAGCTTCCCCTGCACAGTTTACAGTTTATATAAAATCAGGGCTGAGATTTCTAGAGGTGCTGGTGCGACTCCTGATTTAGCAGCAGGACAAAGTGTGAGGAGTCCTGAGTGGTGTGGAAAATGGCAGGACCTGGGCCAGATGTTAAAGGAATTTTCTGATCCTATGGTTTGGGATTTTTCACATGAGCAAATTCAGAACCCGGCTGAGGTGGTAAAATATGTGAAAGAGAAATGCCACAATAGCTCCAGGGAAAAAAAGATTACTGTAGTGAGCTGGGCACTGGCGTATGCTTATCGTACCCTGTTAGATAGTGGAGAACAACAAACAAAGGAAAGGGAACAGGGAGATAACATAGCTACTATGCTAGCTACTCAGGCTGTAGTTAACACCCCAGGCTCGAGGACAGGGACGAAATTAGAAAGCAAGCTTCAACCAATGGCTGTGGCTACCAGTACAAGGAGTGGGAAGTGCACCAAGAAGACCGATCGGCCAGTGGAGGATGATGATGAGGATGCAGGAGAAGGACCTTCAACACCTCCTGATGTAAAATCAAGAGTTAAAACCATTGGTGTGAGATCAGAAACTAATAATGAGTCCCTGTCCTTAAAAGATCTTCGGGGTTTAAGAAAGGATTATACAAGACAGCCCGATGAATCCATAATTAGTTGGCTGGTCCGGCTTTGGGATGCGGCAGGCGAGGCTACCATCTTAGATGGCACTGAGGTGAGACACCTGGGATCCCTGTCTCATGATCCGGTCATCGATCAAGGTATGATGAGGGAGGCTAACCCTCAAAGCCTCTGGGCACGTGTTTTAGACAGCGTGGCACAAAGATATCTGTGTGCCGATGATCTGTATATGCAACAGACCAAGTGGAAAACCACAGAGCAAGGGATCCAACGTCTGAGGGAGATGGCAGTGGCGGAGATTATTTTTTCAGATGATATAACAACTAGGAACCCAGACCTGGTACCATGCACCCCTGTAATGTGGAGGAAGCTGGTGCGACTCGGGCCATCTGAATATGCGTCTGCTTTGGCCATAATGAAGCGGGAAGAGGTATATGAAACGGTGCTGGACATGGCGAAGAAGCTCCGGGCATACGCGGATGCTGTGCATGGCCCAACCCATGCCAGAATCGCCGCCGTGGAAACACGCTTGCAGAACTTAGAGGACAAGATAGAGGAAAATCATAAGAGGCTCAGGGAGGAAATTAAGGAGGACCTCCTCCAAATTTCAGCTGTGCAAATTAGACGTCCTGGCACCCAACGTAGACGTTCTCCCGATGGGGAGGGGAGGTACACTCCCCGGGCCGAGCTATGGTTTTTCCTGCAGGATTCTGGAGAGAACATGAGGAGATGGGATGGAAAGCCTACGGCTGCTCTGGCACAACGGGTGAGGGATTTGAAGGAAGGCGAGATTGAAAGTGGAAGTTCCACCCGAAGGAGAGCCGCTCCTGTTGCCCGTACCCAAAGTGCCAAATATGATAGTGATAATGACATGTCTGACCCTCTCGAAGGAACTTCTAAGACGCATGCCCCAGGGAAGAAAGATAAACAGGCTTAGAGGGGCCCTGCCTCTAGCCAGGTTGAGGCGAGGGAAAATCGTGTCTTTTGGACTGTGTGGATTCGGTGGCCTGGCACATTGAAACCACAGAAGTACCGAGCTTTAGTTGATACAGGTGCCCAATGTACGATAATTCCATCAAGATATGTGGGGGAAGAATCCGTTTCCATCGCTGGTGTAACAGGTGGCTCGCAGGACTTCACCCTGGTGGAAGCTGAAGTGAGTTTAACTGGAAGGGAATGGAAGAAACATCTTGTTGTGACTGGTCCAGAGGCCCCATGCATTTTGGGCATAGATTACCTTCGGAGCGGGTATTTTAAGGACCCAAAAGGCCTGAAGTGGGCATTCGGGATAGCGGCTGTAATGGCAGAGCATATCCGCCAATTGAACACCCTGCCTGGGCTAGCTGAGAATCCCATTACAGTAGGACTTCTGAAAGGAGAAGAGCAACGAGTACCAATTGCCACTTCAATAGGACATCACCGGCAATATAGGACGACTCGAGATGCTGTGATCCCCATTCACAAGATGATCCGTGAGCTGGAGAGCCAAGGGGTGGTGAGCAAAACACACTCACCCTTCAACAGCCCCATCTGGCCTGTGCGAAAATCTAATGGAGAATGGAGACTGACTGTGGACTATCGTGCCTTGAATGAAGTGACTCCACCGCTGAGCGCTGCCGTGCCAGACATGCTGGAGCTGCAGTACGAGCTGGAGTCCAAGGCAGCAAGGTGGTATGCCACCATTGACATCGCCAATGCGTTTTTCTCCATTCCTCTGGCAGCAGAGTGCAGGCCTCAGTTTGCTTTCACCTGGAGGGGTGTGCAGTACACCTGGAACCGACTGCCCCAGGGGTGGAAACACAGTCCCACCATCTGCCATGGGCTGATCCAGGCTGCACTGGAAAAGGGTGAGGCTCTGGAACATCTACAATATATTGATGACATCATCGTATGGGGGAACACAGCAGCAGAAGTGTTTGAGAAAGGAGAGAAAATTATCCAAATCCTCCTGGAAGCCGGCTTCGCCATCAAGAAGAGTAAGGTTAAGGGACCTGCACGTGAGATCCAGTTCCTGGCAGTGACGTGGCAAGATGGACGGTGTCCGATTCCTACTGATGTCATTAACAAAATTACAGCTATGTCCCCACCTACTAACAAGAAAGAGACCCAAGCTTTCCTAGGTGCTATAGGCTTTTGGAGAATGCACATCCCTGAGTACAGCCAAATTGTAAGCCCTCTTTACCAGGTCACTCGCAAGAAGAACCATTTCCACTGGGGCCCTGAACAACAACAAGCTTTTGCCCAGATCAAGCAGGAGATCGCTCATGCAGTGGCCCTTGGCCCAGTCAGGATGGGACCACAGGTAAAGAATGTGCTCTACTCTGCAGCTGGGAACCATGGTCTGTCCTGGAGCCTTTGGCAGAAGGTGCCTGGTGAGACCCGAGGCCGACCCCTGGGATTCTGGAGCCGAAGTTACAAAGGGTCTGAAGCCAATTACACTCCCACAGAGAAGGAAATCCTGGCTGCCTATGAAGGAGTTCAAGCTGCCTCAGAGGTGATTGGCACGGAAGCACAGCTTCTCCTGGCACCCCGACTGCCAGTGCTGGGGTGGATGTTCAGCGGAAAGGTTCCCTCAACCCACCATGCCACCAGTGCCACGTGGAGCAAGTGGATTGCCCTCATCACTCAGTGTGCCAGAATTGGAAAACTGAATCGCCCTGGGATTTTGGAGATAATTACAAACTGGCCAGAAGGTGAAGATTTTGGTCTCGCTGACGAAGAGGAGCAGGAAGAAGTGATCCGGGCTGAAGAAGCCCCACCATACAACCAACTGCCAGCAGATGAAAAATGCTACTCCCTTTTCACCGACGGTTCCTGTCACATTGTGGGGATGAACTGGAAGTGGAAAGCAGCCGTATGGAGCCCCACACGACAGGTTGCACAAGCTACCGAAGGAGAAGGTGGATCAAGTCAACTTGCTGAGCTCAAAGCTGTTCAGCTGGCCTTGGACATTGCTGAGAGAGAGAAATGGCCAAAGCTCTACCTTTACACTGACTCCTGCATGGTAGCCAATGCTCTGTGGGGGTGGCTGGAGGGGTGGAAAAAGGCTGATTGGCAACGTAGAGGAAAACCAATCTGGGCTGCTGAGGAGTGGAAAGACATTGCCACTCGGGTAGAGAAGCTACCCGTGAAAGTCCGTCATGTGGATGCCCATGTTCCCAAGAGTCGGGCTAATGAAGAACACCACCATAACGAGCAAGTAGATCAGGCTGCACAGATAGAGGTCTCAAAGATAGACTTAGATTGGGAACACAAGGGAGAATTGTTCCTAGCTCGATGGGCCCACGATGCCTCAGGTCATCAGGGCAGAAATTCCACCTACAAGTGGGCACGAGACCGAGGGGTGGATCTAACCATGGACAGCATCTCCCAGGTTATCCACGACTGTGACACGTGCGCTGCCATCAAGCAGGCCAAGCGGGTGAAGCCCCTCTGGTATGGGGGGCGGTGGTCCAAGTACAAGTACGGAGAGGCCTGGCAGATTGACTATATCACACTGCCTCAGACCCGCCAAGGCAAGCGCTACGTGCTGACCATGGTGGAAGCCACCACCGGGTGGTTGGAGACCTACCCTGTGCCTCATGCCACTGCTCGGAACACCATCCTGGGCCTGGAAAAGCAAGTCCTCTGGAGGCATGGTACCCCTGAGAGAATTGAGTCAGACAATGGGACTCATTTCAAAAATAGCCTTATAAGCACCTGGGCTAGAGAACATGGCATTGAGTGGGTGTATCATATTCCCTACCATGCACCAGCAGCTGGGAAAGTCGAACGGTGCAATGGCCTGCTTAAAACCACCTTAAAGGCACTTGGTGGGGGGACTTTCAAAAACTGGGAGATCAATCTACCAAAGGCCACCCGAGGTTCCACTAACCGAGCAGGCCCTGCCCAATCTGAGCTCCTGGGAACCCCAGATGGAGATAAGGTCCCTGTGGTACACCTGAGAGGCATGTTAGGAAAACCTGTTTGGGTGAACTCTCCCTCCAGATAAGACAATCCTGTTCGTGGGGTGGTTTTCGCTCAAGGACCAGGTTGCACTTGGTGGGTGATGCAAAAGGATGGACAGACCCGATGCATACCCCAAGGAGACCTTGTTCTAGGGTGAACTATCTATGATACTGTGCCTGTAGCTGCATGTATGTATATAATATAGAAGTTTTAATTTGCTGTAGCATGTTGGCATGGAAAAAATTCGGGGTGGATAATGTTGGGGGTTGAGTGTTTTTCCTATTGCTGTGTCAATTTAAAGAATTTTTTCCCATTGTCATGCCAATGGAGCTGCCGGTTACACCGCAGATCTTTGCAGGCTCTGGACAAAAGGGGTAGGTGGGATCGGCTTGGAGAGGGGCTCTCATGCTTCCAGAGGGGACTTGTGTTTCCGGGAGCGGGGAGGAGGACCCTCTCTCGGTCTTGGAGCCACGCGGCCGAACGCAGGAGAGCCAGACCCTCTGCCATCACCTGCCCTGCATCTGCTCTGCTCCAGCCTCCAGTCTCTGCGGACACAGCTGACCACCAGAACCCAAACGGTGAGCGAGGAGCTGCCCGCTCCAGCCGCTCCCACCCGAGACCGGCGTGGCCGCGGCCGCCCCTTCCCGCCTCCGCTCCCGCCGAGAGAGAGCGTGCTCACAGCTAAAGAAAGGACTGGAACCGAATTATCTGTTCTGTTTTGTTGGTAATTTTAACAATTACTGTTGTTTCTGCTGGTACGGTTGGATATATTAGTAAAAGAGCTGTTATTCCTACCCCCTTATCTCTGCCTCAGAGTCCTTGATTCAAACGTTTATAATATTTGGGGGGAGTGGAATTCGGGTCTCTGTTTAAAAGGAAAATTTCTGCCTTTCTTGGCAGACTCCTGTCCTTCAAACTAGGACACCTGTGCACGCCTGAGTGCACCTGGGGGGCACCTGGGTGGCTCCTTTTAACACCTGGGGGTCACCTGGAGGTCACCTGTGCACACCTGAGCACACCTGGATGTCCCAGATCTCCTCCAGCCTCTCCCCTCACAAGAAAAAATGAGGAGAAAAAGGCGAAAAACAGGAAAATGTGAGAGGAAAAAATGGCGGGAAACGTGAGGGGAAATGGCGGGAAAAGTGAGGGGAGAAATGGCGGGAAATGTGAGGGGAAATGGCGGGAAACGTGAGGGGAAATGGCGGGAAATGTTCCCAGTTTGCTCCCAGTTCGTTCCCAGTTCGTTCCTATTTTGTTCCCAGTTTGCTCCCAGTTCACTACCAGTGCTCCCAGTTCACTCCCAGTGCTCCCAGTTTGTTCCCAGTTCTCCCAGTTTGAGCTCCCAGTGCTCCCAGTTTGAGTTCCCAGTGCTCCCAGTTTGAGCTCCCAGTTTGCGTTCCCAGTGCTCCCAGTTTGTTCCCAACTTGTTCCCAGTTCATTCCCAGTTCGTTCCCAGTTTGTTCCCAGTGCTCCCAGTTTGTTCCCAGTGCTCCCAGTTTGCTCCCAGTTTGTTCCCAGTGCTCCCAGTTCATTCCCAGTGCTCCCAGTTTGCTCCCAGTTTGTTCCCAGTGCTCCCAGTTTGTTCCCAATTTGTTCCCAGTTCATTCCCAGTTCGTTCCCAGTTTGTTCCCAGTGCTCCCAGTTTGTTCCCAGTTTGTTCCCAGTTCGTTCCCAGTTTGTTCCCAGTGCTCCCAGTTTGTTCCCAGTTTGTTCCCAGTTCGTTCCCAGTTTGTTCCCAGTGCTCCCAGTTTGTTCCCAGTGCTCCCAGTTTGCTCCCAGTTTGTTCCCAGTGCTCCCAGTTTGTTCCCAGTTCATTCCCAGTTCATTCCCAGTGCTCCCAGTTTGCTCCCAGTTCGTTCCCAGTGTTCCCAGTTCGTTCCCAGTGCTCCCAGTTTGCTCCCAGTTCGTTCCCAGTGTTCCCAGTGCGGCTCTGGCCTGTCCCCAGTTCCACCCATGACGTCATCCCCTCCCCATCCAATCAGACACTGACCAGGGGGCGGAGCCAGACGTGCTCTGAGCTCTGATTGGTCTTTATTGCAAAGGGCGGGGTCAGGGGGTCACCCAGGGGTCACAGGAGGGGTCAGGGGTCACTCGGGGGTCACTCAGGGGGCAGAGGTCATCCAGGGTCATGGGAGGGGTCAGGGGTCACTCAGGGGTCACTCAGGGGGGGTCAGAGGTCATTCAGGGGTCACTCAGGGGGGTCAGGGGTCACTGAGGGGTCACAAGAGGAGTCACTGGTCACTCAAGGGGGGTCAGTGGTCAGTCAGGGGGGTCAGAGGTCACTCGGGGTCACAGGAGGGGTCAGTGGTCCCTCAGGGGTCACTCAGTGGTCACAGTCAGGGTCGGTGGTCACCCGGGGTCACTCGGGGGTCACTGAGTGTCACTCGGGGTCATAGTCGGGGTCACTCGGGGTCACTCAGGGTCATACTAGGGATCACTTGGGGTCACTCGGGGTCACACCGGGGGACAGTGGTCACTCGGGGTCACTCTGGGTCACTCGAGGTCACACTGGGGGTCATTCAGGGTCACACCGGGGGTCACTCGGGGTCACACCGGGGGTCACTCAGGGTCACTCGGGGTCAAACCAGGGGTCAGTCGGGGTCACATTCGGGGTCGGCAGCCACTCGGAATCACACGAGGGGTCAGTGGTCACTGGGGGTCACTCGGGGTCACACCAGGGGACAGTGGGGGTCACTCGGGGTCAGTCGGGGTCAGTCGGGGTTACACCGGGGGTCAGTGGTTACTCGGGGTCACTCGGGGTCACTCGGGGTCACTCGGGGTCACACCGGGGGTCCCTCGGGGTCCGTGGTCACTCAGGGTCACTCGGGGTCACTCGGGGTCACTCAGGGTCACTCGGGGTCGCTCGGGGTCACTCGGGGTCACTCGAGGTCACTCGGGGTCACACTCGGGGTCGGGGGTCACTCAGGGTCACTCAAGGTCGCTCAGGGTCACACTCGGGGTCGGTGGTCACTCGGGGTCACTCGAGGTTGCTCGGGGTCACACCGGGGGTCCCTCGGGGTCGGTGGTCACTCGGGGTCACTCTGGGTCACTCCGGGGGTCACTCGGGGTCACTCTGGATCACACTCGGGGTCGGTGGTCACTCGGGGTCACTCGAGGTCACTCGGGGTCACTGGGGGCCACAGCCGGGGCCGGTGGCCGCGCCGTCGGCGCCGATGACCGCGCGGATCCAGGCCAGCTCGGGCTGCACGCGCGCGTAGACGCCCGGCCGGCCCCGCTGACCACAGGGGTGCTCGCCCCAGGACACCACGGCCTGGAGCTGCCCCCCGCAGAGCAGGGGACCCCCCGAGTCACCCTGGGGACAGACGGACACAGGGACATGGGGACACTGGGGACATTGGGGGACATTGGGGACACTGGGGACATTGGGGACATTGGGGACATTGGGGACATTGGGGACATTGGGGGGATTGGGGACATTGGGGACACTGGGGGGATTGGGGACATTGGGGGGATTGGGGAGACACAGGTAACTCACAGGTGACACACACAGGTGACACATACAGGTGACACAGGTGACACACAGGTGACACAGGTGACACACAGGTGACACAGGTCACACACACAGGTGACACACACAGGTGACACGTGACACACACAGAGGTACACACAGGTGACACAGGTGACACACAGGTGACACACTGGTGACACAGGTGACACAGGTGACACACAGGTGACACAGTGACACACAGGTGACACACAGGTGACACACAGGTGACACAGGTGACAGGTGACACAGGTGACACAGGTGACACAGGTGACACAGTGACACAGGTGACACACAGAGGTCACAGAGGTGACACAGGTGACACAGGTGACACAGGTGACACACCTGGCAGGAGTCCTTGCCGCCCTCGGCCACGCCCGCGCACAGCATGTCCGGGGTCACCTGCGCCCCGTAGGCCTCGCGACAGGTGCTGTCCTCAAACACGGTGACATTGAGGCACTGGGGCACGTCCGGGTACGACTCTGGGGACAGGGACACACCTGGGACAGGTGCCACACCTGGGACACACCTGGGACACACCTGGGACACACCTGGGGACAACTGGGGCACACCTGGGACACACCTGGGACACACCTTGGGACACCTGGGACACACCTGGGGACACCTGGGACACACCTGGGACACACCTGGGACACCTGGGACACCTGGGACACACCTGGGACACACCCGGGACACACCTGGGACACACCTGGGACACCTGGGACACCTGGGACACTGGGACACCACTGGGACACCTGGACCACCGGGACACCTGGGGACACCTGGGGGACACACCTGGGGATACCTGGGGACACACCTGGGATACACCTGGTGATACCTGGGCACACCTGGGACCACCTGGGCACACCTGGGGACACACCTGGGACATACCTGGGGCCCTCCCGGTTCCCTCCCAGTCCCCCCCAGTCCCTCCCAGTCCCTCCCAGTCCCTCCCAGTCCCCAATCCCAGTTCCCCCAGTCCCTCCCAGTCCATCCCAGTCCATCCCAGTCCCTCCCAGTTTGTCCCAGTCCGTACCCTCGGGGCTGCTGGTTGTCCCCCAGCCCATCACGGTGCAGGTGGAGCCGGGGGTGGGCGGGGCCTCGGGGAGGGGGAAGGGCCTCACCTGCGGCCCGCAGGTAAAGGGCGGCTCCACCCTCAGCAGCATCAGGTCGTGGGAGCGGCCGGAATCTCCCGCCAAAAAACCCCCCAAAAAATCCCCCAAAAAATCCCGGGAGGAATTCGCGCCGAAATTATTTTTCCCGGGAATTTTCCCGAAATTTTTCCCGATTTTTTCCCCGGGATTTTGGGGATTTTCCTCCTCCTTGCCGAAGTCCGGGTGAACCACGAGCTCCACGGCGGCGGCGAACTGCTCGTGGCCGCTCACCTGGGACAGGTGGTGCTCACCTGCGCGCACCTGCAGGTGGCTGGGAGAGAGGAGAGTTCATTCCCAGTTCAAACCAGTTCAGACCAGTTCAAACCAGTTCAAACCAATAACACCAGTAACCCCAGTAACTCCAGAAATCCCATTAATCCCAGTTTATCTCCATACCTGAGCTCACCTGAGCTCACCTGTGCTCACCTGCGCGCACCTGCAGGTGGCTGCGGGAGAAAAAATTCATTTCCAGTTCAAACCAGTTCAAACCAGTTCAGACCAGTTTAACCAGTAACACCAGTAACCTCAGTAACCTCAGAAATCCCATTAATCGCAGTTATTCCCCTCACCTGTGCTCACCTGTGCTCACCTGCGCGCACCTGCAGGTGGCTGGGAGAGAGGAGAGTTCATTCCCAGTTCAGACCAGTAACCCCCAGTTTAACCAGTAAACCCCAGTTTAACCAGTAACCTCATAAACCCCATTAATCCCAGTTATTCCCCACACCTGAGCTCACCTGTGCTCACCTGCGCGCCAGGGAGGTCATTCCCAGTACAAACCAGTTCAAACCAGTAACCCCAAATCCCGTTCCCAGTCCCTCCCAGTCCCTCCCAGTCTCATCCCAGTCCCTCCCAGTCCCTCCCAGTTCCATCCCAGTATAAACCAGTACAGACCTGGCCCGGCAGTGGGCGGCGCTCAGCACCCACCGCTCGCTCACCAGCGCCCAGTCCCATCCCAGTACAAACCAGTAACCCCGAACACCGTTCCCAGTCCCTCCCAGTTCCCTCCCAGTCCCTTCCCAGTCCCTCCCAGTCCCTCCCATTATAAACCAGTACAAACCAGTAACCCCGAACACCGTTCCCAGTCCCTCCCAGTCCCTTCCCAGTCCATCCCAGTCCCTCCCAGTCCCATCCCAGTACAAACTAGTAACCCCAAACCCCGTTACCAGTCCCTTCCCAGTTCCCTCCCAGTCCCTCCCAGTCCCTCCCAGTCCCTCCCAGTCCCTCCCATTATAAACCAGTACAAACCAGTAACCCCGAACACCGTTCCCAGTCCCTCCCAGTCCCTCCCAGTCCCTCCCAGTACAAACCAGTACAAACCAGTACAAACCAGTAACCCCGAACACCGTTCCCAGTCCCTCCCAGTCCCTCCCAGTACAAACCAGTACGAACCAGTACCTGGCCCGGCAGTGGGCGGCGCTCAGCACCCACCGCTCGCTCACCAGCGCCCAGTCCCATCCCAGTATAAACCAGTAACCCCAAACCCCGTTCCCAGTCCCCCCCAGTCCCTCCCAGTCCCTCCCAGTCCCTCCCAGTACAAACCAGTATTCCCAGTACCTGGCCCGGCAGTGGGCGGCGCTCAGCACCCACCGCTCGCTCACCAGCGCCCCCCCGCACACGAACTGGTCGAACTGGAACAGCCGCACGAGCCCCGCGTGCGCCGCGCGGGGACACTCGGAGCCCCCCAAAATCCGCGTGGGGCGGGGCCGGCCTGGGGGAATTCCCAAAATTCCCAAAATTCCCGAAAATCCAAAAATTTTACCCAAAAAAATCCCGAATTTCGTTAAAAAAACGGTCCCGAAATTGGTTAAAATGAGCAAAAATGTTCCCAAAAAATCGCCTCAAAATCGCTCCCAAATCTGGGAAAATTCCCCAAAAATTATTCCCTAAAAATCCCAAAATTCCCGAAATTCCCAAAATTCCCGAAATTTTCCACAAAAAATTCCGGAATTCCACCCAAAAATCGGCCCCGAAATTGGTAAAAATGAGCAAAAATATTCCCAAAAAATCGACTCAAAATCGCTCCCAAATCTGGGAAAATTCCCAAAAATTATTCCCTAAAAATCCCAAAATTCCCGAAATTCCCAAAATTTATTCCCTGAAATTCCCTAAAAAATCCCGAAATTCCCAAAATTTTCCCCAAAAATTTGGGAATTCCGCAAAAAAAATCGGCCCCAAAATTAGTTAAAATGGTGAAAAAATGTCCCGAAATCGCCTCAAATCTTCCCTGGAACTCCAAAATTTCCCCAAATTTTCCCCAAAATCCCCCCAAAATTCCCCAAATCCCAAAAATGTTACCTCCAATTTTCCCCCAAATCCCCCCGAAACTCCCCAAATCCCCCCAAATTTTCCCCAAAATCCCCCAAATCCCCCCCGGATCCCCCAAATCTTCCCAGAAATTCCCCAAAATTTCCCCTAAAATTCCCCAAATCCCCCCAAATTTTCCCCAAATCCACCCCCCCCGAATCCTCCAAATCTCCCCCAAAATTCCCCAAATTCCCCCCAAATTCCCGCAAAAATCCCCCAAATCCCCCAAAATTCCCCCGAAAACCCCAAATTTCTCCCAAATCCCCCCAAATCTTCCCTGGAACTCCAAAATTTCCCCCAAATCCCCCCAAGTATTCCCTAAATCCCCCCCAAAATTCCCCCAAATCCCCCCCCTAAATCCCCCAAATTCCCCCAAATTTCCCCTAAATCCCCCCAAATTCCCCCTAAAATTCCCACAAATGTTCCCATAATCCCCCAAATTTCTCCCAAATTTCCCCAATTTTTCCCCAAATCCCCGCAAATCCCCCCAAAATCCCCAAAAATTCCCCCCAAAATTCCCCCAAATTTCCCCCCAAATCCCCCAAATTCCCCCAATTTTTCCCCAAAATCCCCCAAATGCCCCAAATTTCCCCCAAATCCACCAAATTTCCCCTAAATCCCCCCAAAATCCCCCTAAAATTCCCCCAAATGTTCCCAAAACCCCCCAAATTCCCCCAATTTCCCCCATATTTCCCCCAATCCCCCCAAAATCCCCCCAAATCCCCCCAAAATCCCCCCAAAATCCCCCCAAAATCCCCAAAATTCCCTAAATTCCCCGAAAAATCCTCCAAATCCCCCCAAATTCCCCCAATTTTTCCCCAAATTCCCCAAATTTCCTCTAAATTCCCCCAAAAATCACCCAAAATTCCCCCAAATTTCCTCCAAATCCCCCCAAATCCCCCCTTAAATCCCCTAAATTTTCACCTAACCCCCCAAAATCCCCCAAATTTTCTCAAAATCCCCCGAAATTTCCCCCAAATTTCCCCCAAATTCCCCCAAATTCCCCCATTTCGGGTCCCTCACCGGGGGGCAGCAGCAGCAGCAGAACCAGAACGAGGCTCGGGGGGTTCATGGTGGGGGAGGGGCGCGCCCGGGGCCGGATTTTGGGGGGCCCCGCGTGACCCCCCGGCAATTAAAGCGGGGCCTCGTTAATGATTAATTAGCGATTAATTAAATCCCGCCCGCCCCTCCCCCCCCCGCGCGCTCTCCAGGTGGGACCTTCCCACCCCTCCCCCACCCCTGGATAAAAGGATTTTGGGGGATTTTGGGGGATTTTGGGGGAATTTTCGGGGATTTTGGGGGAAATTTGGGAGAATTTTGGGGGGGTTTGGAGGGATTTGGGAGGAAATTTTGGGAATTTGGTGGAATTTTGGGGGAATTTTTGGGGATTTGGGGGGATTTTTTTTGAGAATTTTGGGGAGATTTTGGGGGATTTTGGGGGATTTTTTTTGGGATTTTGGAGGATTTTTTGGGGGAATTTTCGGGGATTTTAGGGGATTTTGGGCGGGTTTGGGGAATTTTGGGGGATTTTGGGGGAATTTTTTGGGATTTTGGGGGAAATTTTGGAGATTTTTGGGGTGATTTGGGGGGGGTTTTTGGGGGGATTTTGGGAGGATTTGGGGGGATTTTGGGGTGTTTTGAGCAATTCTGGGGAGAATTTGGGAATCTCAATCCCCCAAATTCCATCTGGTTTCCCACAAATCCCCCCCAAATTCCATCTGAATCTTCCAAAAATCCCCCCAAATTCCACCTAAATCCCCCAAAATCCCCCTAAAATTCCATCTCAATCCTCCAAAATCCCCCAAATTCCACCTAAATTCCACCTAAATCCCCCAAATCCCCAAAAATCCCCCAAAATTCCCCCAAATTCCATCTAATTTCTCACAAATTCCCCCAAATTCCACCTCAATCCCCCCAAAATCCCCCAAAATCCCCCCAAAATTCCATCTAAATCCTCCAAAATCCCCCAAAATTCCCCCAAATCCCCAAAAATCCCCCTAAAATTCCACCTAAATCCCCCAAATTCCATCTGAATCTTCCAAAATTCCCCCCAAATTCCATCATTATCCCCCAAATTCCACCTAAATCCCCCCAAAATTCCCCCAAAATTCCCGTAAAATTCCACCTCAATCCCCCCAAAATCCCCCCGAACCCCCCCCAAAATCCCCCAAAATCCCCCGAATTCCACCAAATTCCACCTAAATCCCCCCAAACCCCCCCAAAATCCCCCTAAAATTCCACCTAAATCCCCCCAAATTCCATCTAATTTCCCCCAAATCCCCCAAATTGGGTTGGGTCAATGGGGCCCTCGTTGGGTTTGGGGAACTCTTGGCTTGGCCAAACTCTTAGTGGAACTCATCGGGTTGGGTCAACCAAGACCCCGTTGGGTTGGACAACGTCTTGGGTTTGGGGAGCCCTTGGGTTGGGCAAACTCTTGGTGGACCCCGTTGGGTTGAGTCAACCAAATTCCATCTCAATCCCCCAAAATTCCATCTAAATCCCCCCAATTCCCCCCAACCCCCCCCAAAATAACCCCGGCATAAACCACCGCCGGACGCGCGCCGGATTTCCACCGAGCATCTTTATTCCCCGCGCTCAGGCGTCCCCCATGGTGTCGCGGATCCAGCGGGCGTAGCGGCAAACCTTGGTGTAGACGCCGGGGCGCCGGGGCTGCCCGCAGCGCTCCATGCCCCACGAGACGATGCCCTGCAGCGCCCCCCGGCACACCAGGGGCACCCCCGGAGTCACCCTGGGGGACGCAGAGCGGTGCCGGCGTCAGGGGAGGGGCGTGGGGGGTGGTGGTGGGGGTTTGGGGGGGGGATTGGGGTGGGCGAAGTCTTCGGTTGGGTTGGGTCAACCAAGACCTCGTTGGGTTGGTCAAAGTCTTGGTTGGGTTGGGTCAACCAAGACCTCGTTGGGTTTGGGGAGCCCATGGGTTGGTCAAACTCTTCATTGACGTCATTGAGTTTGGGGAATTCTTGGGTTGGCCAAACTCTTGGTTGACCTTGTTGTGTTTGGGGAACTCTTGAGTTGGTTGAACCCTTGGGTTGGGTTGGGTCAACCAAGACCTCGTTGGGTTGGTCAAAGTCTTGGTTGGGTTGGGTCAATGGAGACCTTGTTGGGTTTGGGGAACTCTTGGGTTGGTCAAACTCTTGGTGGAGATGGTTGAGTTGGGTCAACCAAGACCTCATTGGGCTTGGGGAACTCTTGGGTTGGTCAAACTCTTCATTGACCTCATTGGGTTTGGGGAGCCCTTGGGTTGGTCAAAGTCTTGGGTTGGGTTGGGTCAACCAAGACCTCATTGGGTTGGACAATGTCTTGGGTTTGGGGAGCCCTTGGGTTGGTCAAACTCTTGGTGGAGATTGTTGGGTTGGGTCAACCAAGACCTCATTGGGTTAGTCAAACTCTTGGTTGGGTTGGGTTTGGGGAGCCCTTGGGTTGGTCAAAGTCTTGGGTTGAGTTGGGTTTGGGGAATCCTTGAGTTGGCCAAACTCTTGGTGGAGATTGTTGGGTTGGGTCAACCAAGACCTCGTTGGGTTTGGGGAACTCTTGGGTTGGTCAAACTCTTCATTGACCTCGTTGGGTTTGGGGAGCCCTTGGGTTGGTCAAAGTCTTGGTGGACCTCGTTGGGTTGGGTCAACCAAGACCTCATTGGGTTGGTCAAACTCTTGGGTTTTGGGAACTCTTGGGTTGGTCAAAGTCTTGGGTTGGGTTGGGTCAATGGGGACCTCGTTGGGTTTGGGGAATCCTTGGGTTGGTCAAACTCTTGGTTGGGTTGGGTTTGGGGAATGCTTGGGGTGGGTGAAGTTTTGGGTTGGGTCAACCAAGACCTCGTTGGGTTGGACAAACTCTTGGGTTTGGAGAACTCTTGGGAGGAGATGGTTGGGTTGGGTCAACCAAGACCTCATTGGGTTGGCCAAACTCTTGGGTGGGTTGAGTCAACCAAGACCTCATTGGGTTGGTCAAACTCTTGGGTGGGTTGAGTCAACCAAGACCTCATTGGGTTGGTCAAACTCTTGGGTGGGTTGAGTCAACCAAGACCTTGTTGGGTTGGTCAAACTCTTGGGTTTTGGGAACTCTTGGGTTGGTCAAACTCTTGGTTGAGATGGTTGAGTTGGGTCAATGGGGCCCTCGTTGGGTTTGGGGAACTCTTGGATAGGTCAAAGTCTTGGGTTGGGTTGGGTCAACCAAGACCACATTGGGTTGGTCAAACTCTTGGGTTTTGGGAACTCTTGGGTTGGTCAAACTTTCATTGACCTCGTTGGGTTTGGGGAAACCCAACCCAACCCAACCCAACTCAACCAGGTGTGCCCAGGTGTGTTTTTAACCCCCCAGGTGTGCCCAGCTGCCCCCAGCTGTGCCCAGGTGCCCCCAGGTGTGTTTTTAACTCCCCCAGGTGCCCCCAGGTGTGTTTCTACCCCCCCCAGGTGTGTTTTTAACTCCCCCCAGGTGTGTTTTTAACTCCCCCCAGGTGTGTTTTTACCCCCCAGGTGAGTTTTAAACCCCCCAGCTGCCCCCAGGTGTGTTTTTAAGCCCCCAGGTGTGTTTTGCCCCCCCAGGTGTGTTTTAACTCCCCCCAGGTGTGGTTTTACCCCCCCAGGTGTGTTTCTGCCCCCCCCCCCCCAGGTGTGCCCAGGTGTGTTTATTAACTCCCCCAGGTGTGTTTTAACTCCCCCCAGGTGTGTTTCTACCCCCCCAGGTGTGCCCAGGTGTGTTTTTAACTCCCCCCAGGTGTGTTTTACCCCACCCCCCCAGGTGTGTTTTTACCCTCCAGGTGTGTTTTTCCCCCCCAGGTGTGTTTTTAACCCCCCCAGGTGTGTTTCTACCCCCCCAGGTGTGTTTTTCCCCTCCAGGTGTGTTTCTCCCCCCCAGGTGCGGTTACCTGGCAGGAGTCGGCCCCGCCCTGCACGTTGCCAGCGCAGATCATGTTGGCCGTGATGGAGCCGGGGTAGAAGCGGCGACACTCGGCCGGGGAGAAGAGCGTGACATTGACACACTGCAGCACCTCGGGGTACGTCACTGCCAGGTGAGACAGGTGGGACAGGTGAGATACAGGTGAGACAGGTGAGACAGGTGAGACAGGTGAGACAGGTGAGAACAGGTGAGATACAGGTGAGACAGGTGAGATACAGGTGAGACAGGTGAGAACAGGTGAGATACAGGTGAGACAGGTGAGGCTGAGGCAGGTGAGGCAGGTGAGACTGGTGAGACAGGTGAGACAGGTGAGGCAGGTAGACAGGTGAGGCAGGAGAGACAGGTGAGACAGGTGAGATACAGGTGAGACAGGTGAGACAGGTGAGACAGGTGAGACAGGTGAGATACAGGTGAGACAGGTGAGACAGGTGAGACAGGTGAGGCAGGTGAGACAAGAGGGACAGGTGAGACAGGTGAGACAGGTGAGATACAGGTGAGGCAGGTGAGATACAGGTGAGATACAGGTGAGGCAGGTGAGACAGGTGAGATACCTGTGAGACAGGTGAGTCAGGTGAATCAGGGGGCTACTGGGACCACCAGGTGAGACAGCTGAGTCAGGGGGGCTATCGGCCCCCACCAGGTGAGTCAGGGGCCACCAGGTGAGACAGGTGACCAGGAGTGGACCTACGTGACCAGCTGATGACCCAAGTGACCACCAGGGCTCCAAAGTGACCACCAAGTGACTCAGGTGGCCACCAGGTGAGACAGGGGCCACCAGGTGGGACAGTTGACCGCCAATGGTCAAAGGTGACCACGAATTTTAATTCCCCCCAGGTGCCCCCATGTGCCCCCAGGTGTGTTTTTATCCCTCCCAGGTGCCCCCAGCCGTGCCCAGGTGCCCCCAGGTGTGTTTTTAATTCCCCCCAGGTGCCCCCAGGTGTGTTTTTATCCCCCTCAGGTGCCCCCAGGTGCCCCTCCCCTACCTTCGGGCGAGGTGGTGGCGCCCCACCCCGAGGTGACGCAGGCGGTGCCGGGGCGGGGCAGGCAGGTGTGCCCAGGTGTGTTTTTATCCCTCCCAGGTGTATCCCAGGTGCCCCCAGGTGCCCCCAGCCATGCCCAGGTGTGCCCAGGTATGTTATTATCCCTCCCAGGTGTCCTCAGGTGCCCCCAGGTGCCCCCAGCCATCCCCAGGTGTGCCCAGGTGTGTTTTTATCCCCCTCAGGTATATCTCAGGTGCATCCCAGGTGCCGCCAGGTGCCCCCAGGTGTGTTTTTATCCCTCTCAGGTGTGATTTATCCCTCTCAGGTGTGCCCAGGTGTAACTCAGGTGTGCCCAGGTGTATCTCAGGTGTGCCCAGGTGCTCCCAGGTGTGATTTATCCCCCCAGGTGCCCCTGCCCTACCTTCGGGCGAGGTGGTGGCGCCCCAGCCCGAGGTGACGCAGGCGGTGCCGGGGCGGGGCAGGCAGGTGCTCCCAGGTGTGTTCCCAGGTGCTCCCAGGTGTGTTTTTATCCCCCCCAGGTGTATCTCAGGCGCCCCCAGGTGCTCCCAGGTGTGTTTTTATCCCCCCCAGGTGTATCCCAGGTGCCCTCAGGTGTATCTCAGGTGCCCCCAGGTGTGTTTTTATCCCTTCCAGGTGTATCTCAGGTGCGTTTTTATCCCCCCCAGGTGTATCCCAGGTGCCCCCAGGTGTGTTTTTATCCCAGGTGCCCCCAGGTGTGTTTATATCCCCCCCCAGGTGTGTTTTTATCCCCCTCAGGTGTGCCCAGGTGTGTTTTTATGCCCCCCAGGTGTCCCCAGGTGCCCCCAGGTGCGCCCCTGCCCTACCTTCTGGCGAGGTGGTGGCGCCCCAGCCCGAGGTGACGCAGGCGGTGCCGGGGCGGGGCAGGCAGATGCTCCCAGGTGTGTTTTTATCCCTCCCAGGTGCCCCCAGTCATGCCCAGGTGTATCTCAGGTGCCCCCAGGTGTGTTTTTATCCCTTCCAGGTGTATCTCAGGTGCGTTTTTATCCCTCCCAGGTGCCCCCAGGTGTGCCCAGGTGTATCTCAGGTGTCCCCAGGTGCCCCCAGGTGCGCCCCTGCCCTACCTTCGGGCGAGGTGGTGGCGCCCCAGCCCGAGGTGACGCAGGCGGTGCCGGGGCGGGGCAGGCAGGTGCCCCCAGGTGTGTTTTTATCCCCCCCAGGTGTGTTTTTATCCCTCCCAGGTGTGATTTATCCCTCTCAGGTGTATCCCAGGTGCCCCTGCCCTACCTTCGGGCGAGGTGGTGGCGCCCCAGCCCGAGGTGACGCAGGCGGTGCCGGGGCGGGGCAGGCAGGTGTGCCCAGGTGTGTTTTTATCCCTCCCAGGTGTATCCCAGGTGCCCCCAGGTGCCCCCAGGTGTGTTTTTATCCCCCCCAGGTGTATCTCAGGTGTCCCCAGGTGCCCCCAGGTGCCCCTGCCGTACCTTCTGGCGAGGTGGTGGCGCCCCAGCCCGAGGTGACGCAGGCGGTGCCGGGGCGGGGCAGGCAGGTGGCCACGGGGAGGGGCCGGACGCGCTCGGACAGGGCGGCCGGAGCCACGAGCTGCAGCAGCATGATGTCATTGTCCTTGGTGCTGGGGTCGTAGCCGGGGTGCGCCACGCGCCGGGCGACCATGCGGCGCTGCTCGCCGAACTCGCGGGCGTAGAGACGGTGTTTGCCAAGGGCCACCGTGGTGATACTGAGGGGACAGGTGAGACAGGTATGGACAGGTGAGATATGGGACAGGTGAGAGATGGACAGGTGAGACAGGAGATACAGGTGAGATATGGACAGGTGTGACCATGCGGCGCTGCTCGCCAAACTCGCGCGCGTACAGACGGTGCTTCCCCAGCGCCACCGTGGTGATTCTGACAGGTGAGATATGGACAGGTGAGACAGGTGAGACACAGGTGAGATATTTGACAGGTGAGATACAGGTGAGAGATGGGACAGGTGAGATATGGACAGGTGACCATGCGGCGCTGCTCGCCGAACTCACGCGCGTACAGGCGGTGCTTCCCCAGCGCCACCGTGGTGATTCTGACAGGTGAGATTTGGGACAGGTGAGATACAGGTGAGATACAGGTGAGATATGGGACAGGAGATACAGACAGGTGACCATGCGGCGCTGCTCGCCAAACTCGCGCGCGTACAGACGGTGTTTACCAAGGGCCACCGTGGTGATTCTGACAGGTGAGACAGGTGAGACAGGTATGGACAGGTGAGATACAGGTGAGAGATGGGACAGGTGAGATACAGGTGAGAGATGGGACAGGTGAGATATGGACAGGTGACCATGCGGCGCTGCTCGCTGAACTTGCGGGAATAGAGGCGGTGCTTGCCCAGGGCCACCGTGGTGATTCTGACAGGTGAGAGATGGACAGGTGAGATATGGGACAGGTGAGATACAGGTGAGAGATGGGACAGGTGAGATACAGGTGGGACAGGTGACCATGCGGCGCTGCTCGCCGAACTCGCGGGCATAGAGACGGTGTTTGCCCAGGGCTACTGTGGTGATACTGAGAGACAGGTGAGAGAGGTGAGACAGGTATGGACAGGTGAGATATGGGACAGGTGAGATACAGGTGACCATGCGGCGCTGCTCGCTGAACTCACGGGCGTAGAGACGGTGCTTGCTCAGCGCCACCGTGGTGCGTCTGAGGGGACATGGACAGGTGAGATACAGGTGAGACACAGGCGAGATAACGGTGAGATAGAGGTGAGATGGGACAGGTGAGACAGATGAGATACAGGTGAGAGAGGTGTGGGACAGGGACAGATGAGACAGGACAGGGACAGGTGAGACAGGGACAGGTGTGGGGAAGGTGTGGGAGCCATTTTTCCTCCAAGTGTCCCAGGTGTGTCCCACATCACCCAACTGTGCCCAGGTGTATCCCAGGTGTGCCCAGGTGTCCCAGGTGTATCCCAGGTGTCCCCAGGTGTCCCAGGTGTGTCCTTACCCAGGTGTGGTACAATGTGCCGCCGTCACCACCCAGCGCGGCGCCACCAGCACCCCTGTGAGTGTGCCCAGGTGTGCCCAGGTGTTCCCAGGTGTCCCCAGGTGTCCCAGGTGTGCCTAGGTGTGTCCAGGTGTATCCCACATCCCCCAGGTGTATCCCAGATGTGCCTAGGTGTGTCCAGGTGTATCCCACATCCCCCAGGTGCCCCCAGGTGTATCCCAGGTGTTTCCCAGGTGTGCCCAGGTGTATATCCCCAGGTGTATCCCAGGTGTTCCCAGGTGTCCCCAGGTGTATCCCAGGTGTATCCCAGGTGTCCCCAGGTGTATCCCAGGTGTGCCCAGGTGCCCCCAGGTGTCACCCAGGTGTCCCCAGGTGTATCCCAGGTGTGTCCTCTCCCCCAGGTGTATCCCAGGTGTATCCCAGGTGCCCCAGGTGTACCCCAGGTGTATCCCAGGTTCCCCCAGGTATCCCAGGTGTCCCCAGGTGTGTCCCAGGTGTGTCCTTACCCAGGTGTGTCCTTACCCAGGTGTGGTGCAGTGCGCCGCCGTCACCACCCAGCGCGGCGCCACCAGCACCCCCCCGCAGTACAGTTTGTACATGTCCAGCACGGCCGCCTGCCAGGGCTGCGAGTGCGGCACGCAGGCGCGACCGCCCACCACGCGCGTGTCACCTGCCGCACCTGGGGACAGGTGGGGACATCGGTCAGAGACAGCCCTGACACCTCTGTGTCACCTGTGTCATCTGTGTGTCACCTGTGTCACCTGCCGCACCTGGGGACAGGTGGGGACAGCAATGAGAGACAGTCCTGACACCTCTGTGTCATCTGTGTCACCTGAGTGTCACCTGTGTCACCTGTGTCACCTGTCACCCCTCACTGACCACGCGCGTGTCACCTGCCGCACCTGGGGACAGAAATGGGACAGGTGACATCCCCCTGTCACCCCCTGTGTGTCACCTGTGTCACCTGTCACACCTGTCACCCCTCACCGACCACGCGCGTGTCACCTGCCGCACCTGGGGACAGCAGGGACATCGGTCAGAGAGAGCCCTGACACCTGTGTGCCACCTGTGTCACCTGTGTGTCACCTGTGTGCCACCTGTGTGTCACCTGTGTGTCACCTGCCGCACCTGGGGACAGGTGGGGACATCGGTCAGAGACAGCCCTGACACCTGTGTGTCACCTGTGTCACCTGTGTGTCATCTGTCACACCTGTCACCCCTCACTGACCACGCGCGTGTCACCTGCCGCACCTGGGGACAGCAATGGCACAGGTGACATCCCCCGTCACACCTGGGGACAGCAATGAGACAGGTGACATCCCCCTGTCACCCCCTGTGTGTCACCTGCCGCACCTGGGGACAGGTGGGGACAGCAATGAGAGACAGTCCTGTCACCTGTGTGTCATCTGTGTCACCTGTGTGTCACCTGTGTCACCTGCCACACCTGGGGACAGCAGGGGACATCGGTCAGAGACAGCCCTGACACCTCTGTGTGTCACCTGTGTGTCACCTGTCACCTGTGTGTCACCTGTCCTCTGTCCCATTGTCCCCTCACCTGTCCCCTCACCCGTCTCACCCGTCCCCATTGTCCCCTCACCTGTCGCTCACCTGTCCCTCCCCTGTCCCTCACCTGTCCCCTTAGCTGTGCTCACCTGCCCCGTCACCTATCCCATTGTCACCTGTCACTCACCTGTCCCCTCCCCTGTCCCTCACCTGTCCCTCACCTGGCCCCTCACTTGTCACTCACCTGTCCCCTCACCTGTCCCTGCTCACCTGTCACTCACCTGTCCCATTGTCACCTGTCCCCTCCCCTGCCCCTCACCTGTCCCTCACCTGCGCTCACCTGTCAGCAGCAGCAGCGCTCACCTGTCCCATTGTCACCTGTCACTCACCTGTGCTCACCTGTCCCCTCCCCTGTCCTGGTGTCCCCTCACCTGTCCCTCACCTGTCCCTCCCCTGTCCCTCACCTGTCCCTCACCTGTCCCTCACCTGTCCCTCCCCTGTCCCTCACCTGTCCCTCACCTGCCCCTCACCTGTCCCTCACCTGTCCCTCCCCTGTCCCCATTGTCACCTGTCCCATTGTCCCCTCCCCTGTCCCCTCCCCTGTCCCATTGTCCCCTCACCTGTCCCTCACCTGCGCTCACCTGTCAGCAGCAGCAGCGCTCACCTGTCCCTCCCCTGTCCCCATTGTCACCTGTCCCCTCACCTGTCCCCCCCTCACCATTGTCCCCTCACCTATCCCCTCCCCCGTCCCTCACCTGCGCTCACCTGCCAGCACCAGCAGCGCTCACCTGTCCCCACACCTGTCCCATTGTCACCTGTCCCTCACCTGTGCTCACCTGTCAGCAGCAGCAGCGCCATCGTCCCCACCAGGGGCGCCGCGGGAGCCGCCAGGGGGCGCCACCTCATGGCAGCTGCAGGGGCGGACCCACAAATTTGGGGTCAGTTCCGGCAATTTTGGGGCGTTTGGGGTCATTTTCGGTGATTTTGGGTCATTTTCGGTCCGTATTGGACCATTTTGGGCCATTTTGGGGTAATTTTGATTCATTTTGGGTCATTTCGGGTCCATTTTTGGTCATTTTGGGCCATGTTTGGTCATTTTGGGTCATTTTGGGGTAATTTTGGGTCATTTTGGGGTAATTTTGGGACATTTTGGGCCATTTGGGTCATTTTGGGTCATTTTGGGCCATTTTGGGTCATTTTGGGTCATTTTGGGGTAATTTTGGGACATTTTGGGTAATTTTGGGTCCATTTTTGGTCATTTTGGGTCATTTTGGGGTAATTTTGGGCCATTTTGGGTCATTTTGGTTCATTTTGGGACATTTTTGGACATTTTGGGTCATTTTGGGTCAATTTAGGTTCATTTTGGGCCATTTTGGGTAATTTGGGGCCATTTTGGTTTATTTTGGGTCATTTTGGGTCATTTTGAGTCAATTTTGGGACATTTTGGGACATTTTGGTTCATTTTGGGACATTTTGGGACATTTTGGGTAATTTTGGGTCCGTTTTTGGTCATTTTGGGACATTTTGGGTAATTTTGGTTCATTTTGGGACATTTTTGGACATTTTGGGTCATTTTGGGTCATTTTAGGTTCATTTTGGGTAATTTTGGGTCCATTTTGGGTCATTTTGGGCCATTTAGGGACATTTTGGATCATTTTGGGTCATTTGGGTTCATTTTGGGTCATTTTTGGACATTTTGGGTCATTTTGGGTCATTTTGGGTCATTTAGGGGTAATTTTGGGCCTATTTGAGTCATTTTGGGTCATTTTGGGCCATTTTGGGGTCATTTTGGGTAATTTTGGGCCATTTTGGTCATTTTGGGGTAATTTTGGGTAATTTTGGGTCCATTTTGGGACGTTTTGGGTCATTTTGGGTCATTTTGGGTTAATTTTGGGCCATTTTGGGTCATTTCAGGCTCTCTCCCCCCCCATTCCCCTCCCCCACCCCGCCCCCATTTCGCAAGGGTGACGTCATCGGGCCCAGCCCGGCTGGGGCTCATTACCGAGGGCGTTAATTGGCCTCAATTAGCGGCGCCGCCCCGCCCCTCCCCCACCCCGGGGCTCTGTGACCTGCGGGGACCCCGCGGGGGCTGATGGGAAAAGGGGCGGGGCCCAGTTTGGGGTCCCAGTTCAGGTTCCCAGTTTGGGATCCCAGTTTGGGGTTGGGTTCCCAGTTTGGGTTCCCAGTTTGGAGAAGTTCCCAGTTTGGGGTTGGGTTCCCAGTTTGGGTTCCCAGTTTGGGTTCCCAGTTTGGGTTCCCAGTTTGGATTCCCAGTTTGGGGTTGGGTTCCCAGTTTGGGTTCCCAGTTTGGGTTCCCAGTTTGGATTCCCAGTTTGGGGTTGGGTTCCCAGTCTGGGTTCCCAGTTTGGGTTCCAGGTCCCAGTTTGGGGTCCCAGTTTGGGGTTCAGGTCCCAGTTTGGGGTCCCAGTTTGGATTCCCAGTTTGGGGTTGGGTTCCCAGTTTGGGTTCCAGGTCCCAGTTTGGGATTTCGTTCCCAGTTTGGGTTCCCAGTTTGCGGTTGGGTTCCCAGTTTGGGGTTCAGGTCCCAGTCTGGGTTCCCAGTTTGGGTTCCCAGTTTGGGATTTGGTTCCCAGTTTGGGTTCCCAGTTTGGGTTCCCAGTTTGGTGTTGGATTCCCAGTCTGGGTTCCCAGTTTGGGTTCTCAGTTTGGGATTTTGTTCCCAGTTTGGGTTCCCAGTTTGGGGTTGGGTTCCCGGTTTGGGTTCCCAGTTTGGATTCCCAGTTTGCGGTTGGGGTCCCAGTTTGGGTTCCCAGTTTGGATTCCCAGTTTGGGGTTTGGTTCCCAGTTTGGGGTCCCAGTTTGGGGTTGGATTCCCAGTTTGGGTTCCCAGTTTGGATTCCCAGTTTGGGGTTGGATTCCCAGTCTGGGTTCCCAGTTTGGGTTCCAGGTCCCAGTTTGGGTTCCCAGTTTGGGTTCCAGGTCCCAGTTTGGGATTTCATTCCCAGTTTGGGTTCCCAGTTTGCGGTTGGGTTCCCAGTTTGGGTTCCCAGTTTGGGATTTTGTTCCCAGTTTGGGTTCCCAGTTTGGGATTTTGTTCCCAGTTTGGGTTCCAGGTCCCAGTTTGGGTTCCCAGTTTGGGTTCCCAGTTTGGGATTTTGTTCCCAGTTTGGGTTCCCAGTTTGGGATTTTGTTCCCAGTTTGGGTTCCAGGTCCCAGTTTGGGTTCCCAGTTTGGGGTTGGGATCCCAGTTTGGGATTTCGTTCCCAGTTTGGGTTCCCAGTTTGGGGTCCCAGTTTGGGGTTGGATTCCCAGTCTGGGTTCCCAGTTTGGGGTCCCAGGTTGGGTTCCAGGTCCCAGTTTGGGTTCCCAGTTTGGGATTTGGTTCCCAGTCTGGGTTCCCAGTTTGGAGTCAGGCCCCGCCCACCGGAAGTTGGCCCCGCCCCTTCCCCGTGGGAACCGGAACCAGGGAGAGACTGGGACAAACTGGGACAAACTGGGACAAACTGGGATGAACTGGAACCAACTGGGAGAGGGGGAAATTGTGAACTGGGGCAAACTGGGCCAAACTGGGAGAGAAGAGACTGCGGGAACTGGGACAAACTGGGATTGGATCAAACTGGGACTGGGACAAACTGGGACAAACTGGGACAAACTGGGAGAGGGTGACATGGGGACTGGGACAAACTGGGACCCCGGGACAGGGACAAACTGGGATAAACTGGGACAAACTGGGATAAACTGGGACAGGGTGACACCAGGAACTGGGGCCAAACTGGGAGAGGAGGACACTGGACTGGGTCAAACTGGGACAAACTGGGAGAGGAGGGATTGAGGCCAAACTGGGACAGGGTCAAACTGGGACGGGGTCGAACTGGGACTGGGCCAAACTGGGATGGGGTGACACCAGGACTGGGACAAACTGGGAACTGGGACAAACTGGGACAAACTGAGAGAGGGACAAACTGGGAACTGGGATAAACTGGGACAGGGTCAAACTAGGACTGGGGCCAAACTGGGACAGGGTGACACCGGGACTGGGACAAACTGGGACAAACTGGGACAGGGTCAAACTGGGACTGGGACAAACTGGGACGGGATCAAACTGGGACTGGGACAAACTGGGACGGGGTCAAACTGGGACTGGGACAAACTGGGAACTGGGCCAAACTGGGACAGGGTCAAACTGGGACTGGGACAAACTGGGACAAGGACAAACTGGGGACTGGGAACTGGGGACGAACTGGGACAGGGTGACACCGGGACTGGGACAAACTGGGACAGGGTCAAACTGGGACTGGGACAAACTGGGACTGGGACAAACTGGGACTGGGACAAACTGGGAGAGGACCAAACTGGGACAGGGACAAAATGGGACAAACTGGGACGGGGTCAAACTGGGAACTGGGCCAAACTGGGAACTGGGAACTGGGCCAAACTGGGACAGGGTGACACCAGGAACTGGGGCCAAACTGGGACAGGGTGACACTGGGACTGGGACAAACTGGGACAAACTGGGACAAACTGGGAGAGGGACAAACTGGGACTGGGACAAACTGGGACAGGGTGACACCAGGAACTGGGGACAAACTGGGACAGGGTCAAACTGGGACTGGGACAAACTGGGACAAACTGGGAGAGGGCCAAACTGGGACTGGGACAAACTGGGACTGGGGCCAAACTGGGACAGGGTGACACCAGGAACTGGGGACAAACTGGGACAAACTGGGAGAGGGCCAAACTGGGAAATGGGGCCAAACTGGGACAGGGTGACACCGGGACTGGGACAAGCTGGGACAGGGTGACACCAGGAACTGGGGACAAACTGGGACAGGGTCAAACTGGGACTGGGACAAACTGGGACAGGGTGACACCGGGACTGGGACAAACTGGGACAGGGTGACACCAGGAACTGGGGCCAAACCGGGTGGGGGTGACACCATCACTGGCCCAAACTGGGTTATACTGGGACCCCCCCCACCCCCCCCCTCCCCCTCCCCCTCCCCCTCCCCCCCCCCAAACCTGGTCGCCGCCCCTCGGGGGGGCCGGGGGGGGGTGGGGCCACCGCGGCTCCTCCGCCGCTCGCCGCCGTCGCCGCCGCCGTCCCCGCGCTGTCCCCGCGCTGTCCCCGCGCGGGGGACACGCCCCTCCCCCACCCCCCGCGCTGCCACGCCCCCTCCCCTCCCCCACCCCACCCCCCCCAAAATTTTTTTTTTTTTTTTTAATTGGGGCGTGGGGGGGACGCGGATTAATCCGGGCGGGGCCCCCGGGGTGGGGGAGGGGAGGGAGGGGGTGGAGGGGGTGGGGGAGGGGCGGGGAGGGAAGGGAAGGGGGAGGAGGGGTTTGGGATTGTGGGAGGGGGAGGGGGTTTGGGGGGTTCTGATTGGCTGAGAGGGGATTGGGGGGGGGGGAGAAGAAAAATTTGGGGGGTTCTGATTGGTTGGGGGGGATTTTGGGAAGGGAGAATTTTGGGGGATTTTGGGGAGATTTTTGAGGAATTTTGGGGGAAATTTGAGGGAATTTTGGGAGGATTTTGGGGGATTTTGAGGGAATTTTGGGGGAATTTTGGGGAGATTTTTGAGGAATTTTGGGGAAATTTTTAGGGAATTTTTTGGGAATTTTGGGGGAATTTTGGGGATTTTGGGGAATTTTGGGGGGATTTTGAGGGAATTTTGGGGGATTTTAGGGGAATTTTGGGAGGATTTTGGGGGGATTTTGAGGGAATTTTGGGGGGATTTTGAGGAAATTTTGGAGGGATTTTGGGGGAATTTTGGGAGAATTTTGAGGGAATTTTTTTGGATTTTAGGGGAATTTTGGGGGAATTTTGAGGGAATTTTGGGGAGATTTTTGAGGGAATTTTGGGACGATTTTGGGGGAATTTTGGGAGGATTTTGGGAGAATTTTGAGGGAATTTGGGGGGAATCTTGGGGGGATTTTGAGGGAATTTTGGGGGGATTTTGGGGGAATTTTGTTGGGGATTTTAGGGGAATTTTGGGAGGATTTTGGGGGAATCTTGGGGGGATTTTGAGGGAATTTTGGGGGATTTTGAGGGAATTTTGGGGGAATTTTAGGGGAATTTAGGGGGAATTTTGGGGGGATTTTTGGGGAATTTTGAGGGAATTTCACTTTTCCTGCCACTCCCCCTCACATTTCCCGCCATTTCCCCCTCACGTTTCCCGCCATTTCCCCCTCACATTTCCCGCCATTTCCCCCTCACGTTTCCCGCCATTTTCCCACTCAAATTTTCCACCCCCAAAATACCCAAATTTGGTTTTTCTCCCCCATTTTCTGCCCCCCCCCCCTCAAAAACCCCCAGAACCGCCCGGTCCAATCAGTGTCTTTATTGTGGGCGGAGCTCGCGCCGCCTTTAAATTAAAATACAAAACCCCAAAATCCCAAAAAACACCCCAAAAAAATCCTGTGTGGGGGAGGGGCTGGACCCATTTCGAGGTGGGGGAGGGGGATGGGGGGAGGGGGAAGGGTCGCCAGGGCTGGAGGAGGCACCGGGAACATCCCAGAATTCCCTTCCCGCCGTTTTCCGGGGAATTCCGGGTGATTGGAGGCGCCTCCAGGACTTCCGGGAGCTCCTCGGAGAATTTTTACGATTCTTGGTTGACCCAAAGTCTCTTGGTTGACCCCAAAGACTCTTGGTTGACCACCAGGACTTTTGGTTGACCATCACAAGTCTTGGTTGACCATAAGAACTCCTGGTTGACCACCACGATTGTTGGTTGACCCCAAAGACTCTTGGTTGACCTCCATGGCTCTTGGTTGATGCCAAAATCGCTTTTTTTGACCACCAGGACTCTTGGTTGACCATAAAAACTCCTGGTTGACCCCAATGACTCTTGGTTGACCATCACAACTCTTGGTTGACCACCATGATTCTTGGATGACCACTATGACTCTTTGTTGACCACCATGATTCTTGCTTGACCACCATGGCTCTTGGTTGACCCCAATGACTCTTGACTGACCTCCATGGCTTGTGGTTGACCCCAAAGACTCTTGGTTGACCCCAATGACTCTTTGTTGACTTCTACGTCTCTCTGTTGACCACCATGATTCTTGGTTGACCACTATGACTCTTCGCTGACCACCATGACCCTTGGTTGATGCCAAAGTCTCTTGGTTGACCATCACAACTCTTGATTGACACCAATGACTCTTGGTTGACCCCAAAGATTTTTGGTTGACCCCAAAGACTCTTGGTTGACCCCAATGACTGTTGGTTGACCACCACGACTCTTGATTGACCACCACAACTCTTGATTGACCACCATGACTCCTGGTTGACCACCACAACTCTTGGTTGACCCCAAGGACTCTTTGTTGACCACCACGACTCCTGGTTGACCACCACAACTCTTGGTTGACCCCAATGACTGTTGGTTGACCACCACGACTCTTGGTTGACCTCCATGACTCTTGGTTGATGCCAAAGTCTCTTGGTTGACCACCACAAGTCTTGATTGACACCAAAGACTCTTGGTTGACCACCACAACTCTTAGTTGACCACCATGATTCTTGGATGACCATAAAAACTCCTGGTTGACCACCACAACTCTTGGTTGACCACCACAACTCTTGATTGACCACCATGACTCTTGATTGACCCCAATGACTGTTGGTTGACCACCACGATTCTTGATTGACCACCATGACTCTTGGCTGGCCCAAATGACTCTTGATTGACCACCACAACTCTTGATTGACCACCAAAACTCTTGGTTGACCACCATGACTCCTGGTTGACCCCAAGGACTCTTTGTTGACCACCACGATTCCTGACTGACCACCACAACTCTTGCTTGACCCCAATGACTGTTGCTTGACCACCACAACTCTTGGTTGACCACCATGACCACCACCACCCTTCCTCGCCCCCAACAACACCCTGCTGACCCTCTCC
>NC_079358.1:5346867-5399695 GCF_029582105.1 Oenanthe melanoleuca
TGAGGGGAGGGGTGGGGACACACCTGGATACACCTGGATACACCTGAGACACCTGGGGATGGGTAGGGACACACCTGGATACACCTGGGGAGGGGTAGGGACACACCTGGATACACCTGGGCACACCTGGATACACCTGAGACACCTGGGGATGGGTAGGGACACACCTGGATACACCTGGATACACCTGGATACCCCTGAGACACCTGGCACACCTGGATACACCTGGGGATGGGTAGGGACACACCTAGATATACCTGGGGACACACCTGGGGCACATCTGGGGCACACCCGGGACACCTGTGGTTCGACGGGCAGGTGCACGCGGCCGACACCAGCGAGGACCAGTCAGGTGAGGGGAGGGGTGGGGACACACCTGGATACACCTGATGACACCTAGGCACACCTGGACACACCTGGGACACATCTGGGCACACCTGGGACACACCTGGGCACACCTGGGTAGGGACAGGGGCACACCTGGGCACACCTGGGGCACACCTGGGACACACCTGGGGCACACCTGGGCACACCTGGGCACACCTGGGACACACCTGGGCACACCTGGGGCACACCTGGGCACACCTGGGCACACCTGGGCACACCTGGGACACACCTGGGCACACCTGGGACACACCTGGGCACACCTGGGCACACCTGGGACACACCTGGGACACACCTGGGCACACCTGAGCACACCTGGGCACACCTGTAGCACACCTGGGGCACACCTGGTCACACCTGGGACACACCTGGGCACACCTGAGCACACCTGGCCCCCAGGTGAGCTCACCTGCCGCCGCCAGGCCAGAGCTTTGACCAGTCCTCGGAGTCGTGGGCGCTGCTCAGCCAGGTGATCACGCTCTGCAACCGCGCCCAGTTCAAACCCGGGCAGGAGGGCGTGCCCGTGGCACAGGTGGGACTGGGACGGACTGGGAGGGACTGGGAGGGACTGGGAGGGACCTGGGAAGGACTGGGAGGGACTGGGGGGGACTGGGAGGAACTGGGACGGACTGGGAGGAACTGGGAGGGACTGGGAGAGATTTGGATAAACTGGGAGGGACTGGGAGGGAACTGGGATAAACTGGGAGGGACTGGGAGGGAACTGGGAGAGATTGGGATGAACTGGAGGGACTGGGAGGGACTGGGAGGGACTGGGAGGAACTGGGAGGAACTGGGAGGGACTGGGAGGGAACTGGGAGGGACTGGGCGAGATTGGGATGAACTGGGAGGGACTGGGAGGGACTGGGAGGGGACTGGGATGAACTGGGATAAACTGGGAGGGACTGGGAGGGACTGGGAGGGTCTGGGAGGGACTGGGATAAACTGGGAGGGAACTGGGAGGGACTGGGAGGGGATTGGGAGGGGATTTGGGGCTACTGGTTTATACTGGTTTGGGGTTTGGGGTTACTGGGAGTGGATTGGAGGTTACTGGTTTATACTGGTTTGAGGTTTTTCATTACTGGTTCAGAGTTCGGGGTTACTGGGAGGGAACTGGGAGCACTTGAATGGGCTGGGATGGACTGGGATGGACTGGGAGTTACTGGTTTGTACTGGTTTAGGAGTTGGGGTTACTGGTTTGGACTGGTTTGGACAGGGAGGGGATTGGGGATTACTGGTTCATACTGGTTTGGGATTTGGGGTTACTGGTTTATACTGGTTTGAGGTTTTTTGATACTGGTTTATACTGGTTTGGGGTTTATACTGGTTTGAGGTTTTTCCTTACTGGTTTATACTGGTTTGAGGTTTTTCATTACTGGTTTATACTGGTTTGGGGATTTTCTTTACTGGTTTGGGGGTTGGGGTTACTGGTTTGGACTGGTTTGGACTGGGTTGAACTGGGAGATGAGGTGGGCGTGTCCTCACCTCGGCCCCGCCCCTTTCCCCCTCCCCCCAGCGTGACGTCATCGGCGACGCGTCGGAGACGGCGCTGCTGAAATTCGCGGAAGTGACGTCAGGGTCGGTGGCGGCCGCCAGGGGGCGCTACCCGAAGGTGGCGGAGCTGCCGTTCAACTCCACCAACAAATTCCAGGTGAGAGCCGGCAGGTGGGACAGGTGAGACAGGTGAGATATGACAGGTGAGAGACAGGTGGGACAGGTGAGAGACAGGGACAGGTGAGACACAGGTGGGACAGGTGAGACAGGTGAGATACAGGTGCGATACAGGTGAGGTATAGGTGAGACAGGTGAGAGATGGACAGGTGAGATACAGGTGAGATATAGGTGAGACAGGTGAGACACAGGTGAGATACGGACAGGTGAGGCAGGTGAGGTACAGGTGAGACAGGTGAGATGTGAGAGACAGGTGAGATATGGACAGGTGAGAGACAAGTGAGACAGGTGAGGCAGGTGAGGCAGGTGAGGCAGGTGAGACACAGGTGAGATAGGTGGGACAGGTGAGATATAGACAGGTGAGACACAGGAACAGGTGAGACATGGACAGGTGAGATACAGGTAAGAGACAGGTGAGGGACAGGTGAGACACCAATGAGATACAGGTGAGACAGAGTTGAGAGACGGGTGAGAGGTGAGACAGGCGAGATACAGGTGAGGGACAGGTGTGTTACACAGCTCTGGGTGTATCAGTTATAATTCAGGTGTATCCCAGGTGTGTCTCACCTGTCCTGTCTCACCTGTCCCAGGTGTCGGTGCACAACGCCGGCTCCCAGCAGCTCTGGGTGTATCAGTTATAACTCAGGTGTATCAGTTATAACTCAGGTGTATGTTATCACTCAGGTGTATCCCAGGTGTATCTCAGGTGTGTCTCACCTGTCCCGTCCCACCTGTCCCAGGTGTCAGTGCACGATGCAGGCCCCCAGCAGCTCTGGGTGTATCAGTTATAACTCAGGTGTATCCCAGGTGTATCTCACCTGTCCCAGGTGTCGGTGCACGATGCAGGCTCCCAGCAGCTCTGGGTGTATCAGTTATCACTCAGGTGTATCAGTTATCACTCAGGTGTATCTCAGGTGTATCAGTTCTATCTCAGGTGTATCCCAGGCGTGCCCCACCTGTCCCAGGTGTGTCTCACCTGTCCCGTCTCACCTGTCCCAGGTGTCAGTGCACGATGCAGGCCCCCAGCAGCTCTGGGTGTATCAGTTATATCTCAGGTGTATCAGTTCTATCTCAGGTGTATCCCAGGTGTGTCTCACCTGTCCCAGGTGTGTCTCACCTGTCCCGTCTCACCTGTCCCAGGTGTCAGTGCACGATGCCGGCTCCCAGCAGCTCTGTGTGTATCAGTTATAACTCAGGTGTATCAGTTATCACTCAGGTGTATCCCAGGTGTATCCCAGGTGTATCTCAAGTGTATCAGTTATAACTCAGGTGTATCAGTTATCACTCAGGTGTATCCCAGGTGTATCCCAGGTGTATCTCAGGTGTATCTCACCTGTCCCAGGTGTCGGTGCACGATGCAGGCTCCCAGCAGCTCTGGGTGTATCAGTTATAACTCAGGTGTATCCCAGGCGTGCCCCACCTGTCCCAGGTGTGTCTCACCTGTCCCGCCTCACCTGTCCCAGGTGTCAGTGCACGATGCAGGCTCCCAGCAGCTCTGGGTGTATCAGTTATAACTCAGGTGTATCAGTTATAACTCAGGTGTATCAGTTATCACTCAGGTGTATCCCAGGTGTATCCCAGGTGTGTCTCACCTGTCCCGTCCCACCTGTCCCAGGTGTCGGTGCACGATGCCGGCTCCCAGCAGCTGCTGGTGCTGAAGGGCGCCCCCGAGCGGGTGCTGGAGCGCTGCCGGGGGGCGCTGGCCGGGGGCGAGGAGTGGCCAGGTGTATCAGTTATCACTCAGGTGTATCTCAGGTGTATCTCAGGTGTATCTCACCTGTCCCAGGTGTCGGTGCACGACGCCGGCCCCCAGCAGTTCTGTGTGTATCAGTTATAACTCAGGTATATCAGTTATAACTCAGGTGTATCAGTTATCACTCAGGTGTATCCCAGGTGTATCCCAGGTGTATCTCAGGTGTATCTCACCTGTCCCAGGTGTCAGTACACGATGCCGGCTCCCAGCAGCTGCTGGTGCTGAAGGGCGCCCCCGAGCGGGTGCTGGAGCGCTGCCGGGGGGCGCTGGCCGGGGGCGAGGAGCGGCCGCTGGACCCGCGCTGGCGCGAAACCTTCGAGGGGGCGTACGCCGAGCTGGGGGGGCGGGGCGAGCGCGTGCTGGGTGAGTGGCCCCGGGTGTCCCCAAAGTGTCCCCAAGTGTCACCAGTGTCCCCCAAATCCCAATCGCCCCCCGATTTCTCCCGATATTCCTCCTGAATTTTTTCAGTTTTTTCCTCGTTTTCCACCGATTTTTTACCATTTTCCTCTCAATCCCCCCAATGTCCCCAATGTCCCCAATGTCCCCAATCCCCCCAATGTCCCCAATGTCCCCAATGTCCCCCAATGTCCCCAATGTCCCCAATGTCCCCAATGTCCCCAAATCCCCCCAATGTCCCCAATGTCCCCAAATCCCCCCAAATCCCCCCAATGTCCCCCAATCCCCCCAATGCCCCCAATGTCCCCAATGTCCCCAATCCCCCCAATGTCCCCAATGTCCCCAATGCCCAAAATGTCCCCAATGTCCCCCCAATGTCCCCCAATGTCCCCAATGTCCCCAATGTCCCCCAATGTCCCCAATGTCCCCCAATGTCCCCAATGTCCCCAATGTCCCCCAATGTCCCCAATGTCCCCCAATGTCCCCAATGTCCCCAATGTCCCCCAATGTCCCCCAATGTCCCCAATGTCCTCAATGTCCCCAATCCCCCCAATGTCCCCCAATGTCCCCCAATGTCCCCAATCTCCCCAATGTCCCCCAAAGTCCCCAATGTCCCCAATGTCCCCAATGCCCCCAATGTCCCCAATGTCCCCCAATCCCCCCAATGTCTCCAATGTCCCCAATGTCCCCAATGTCCCCAATGTCCCCAATGTCCCCCAATGTCCCCCAATGTCCCCAATGTCCCCAATGTCCCCAATGTCCCCAATGTCCCCAATCCCCCCAATGTCCCCAATGTCCCCAATGTCCCCAATCTCCCCAATGTCCCCAAAGTCCCCAATGTCCCCAATGTCCCCAATCCCCTCAATGTCCCAAATGTCCCCAATGTCCCCAATCTCCCCAATGTCCCCAAAGTCCCCAACACCCCCAATCCCCCCAATCCCCCCAATGTCCCCAATCCCCCCAATCCCCCCAATCCCCGCAGTCCCCCCGCTGTCCCCATGTCCCCACTGTCCCCTCTGTCCCCAGGGTTCAGCGCCCGCTGGCTCCCCGCCGGCTCCGTCCCCCCGGGCACGGCTCCCGAGGCTCTGGCCGAGCTGGCCCAGGGCCTTTGCTTCGCGGGGCTCGTGTCCCTCATCGACCCCCCCCCCCGGGCCACCGTCCCCCAGGCCGTGCGCAAGTGCCGGACAGCGGGAATCCGGGTGGGGACACGGGGACAGCGGGGACAGCGGGGGGATTGGGGACATTGGGGACATTGGGGACATTGGGGGGATTGGGGACATTGGGGACATTGGGGACATTGGGGGGATTGGGGGGATTGGGGATATTGGGGACATTGGGGGGATTGGGGACATTGGGGACATTGGGGACATTGGGGACATTGGGGGGATTGGGGGACATTGGGGACATTGGGGGGATTGGGGACATTGGGGGGATTGGGGACATTGGGCACATTGGGGGGATTGGGGGACATTGGGCACATTGGGGGGATTGGGGGGATTGGGGGACATTGGGGGACATTGGGGACATTGGGGGGATTTGGGGACATTGGGGACATTGGGGACATTGGGGGGATTGGGGGACATTGGGGACATTGGGGGACATTGGGGACATTGGGGACATTGGGGGGATTGGGGAGATTTGGGACATTGGGGACATTGGGGACATTGGGGACATTGGGGGACATTGGGGGGATTGGGGACATTGGGGGACATTGGGGACATTGGGGAGATTTGGGATATTGGGGAGACATTGGGGGGATTGGGGATATTGGGGACATTGGGGACATTGGGGACATTGGGGGACATTGGGGGGACATTGGGGGGATTGGGGACATTGGGGGGATTGGGAGGACACAGGTGACAACACTGACACAGGTGACTCAGGTGATCATGGTGACAGGTGACACAGGTGACACAGGTGACCCCTCAAGTGACACAGGTGACTCAGGTGTGACACGCAGGTGTGACCCAGGTGTGTCCCCCAGGTGATCATGGTCACAGGTGACACAGGTGACTCAGGTGACACAGGTGACACAGGTGACACAGGTGACAGGTGACACAGTGACACACAGGTGTGACCCAGCTGACCCAGGTGTGCCCCCCAGGTGATCATGGTGACAGGTGACAGGTGACTCAGGTGACACAGGTGACACAGTGACACACAGGTGACACAGGTGACCCAGGTGACACTCAGGTGTGACCCAGGTGTGCCCCCCAGGTGATCATGGTGACAGGTGACACAGGTGTGACACTCAGGTGTGACCCAGGTGTGCCCCCCAGGTGATCATGGTGACAGGTGACACTCAGGTGACTCAGGTGACACAGGTGACACAGGTGACCCCCCAGGTGACCCAGGTGTGCCCCCCAGGTGATCATGGTGACAGGTGACACAGGTGACAGGTGACACAGGTGACACTCAGGTGACTCAGGTGACACAGGTGACACAGGTGACCCCCCAGGTGACCCAGGTGTGCCCCCCAGGTGATCATGGTGACAGGTGACCACCCCATCACGGCCAAGGCCATCGCGGCCGCCGTGGGGATCATCTCGGAGGGCAGCGAGACCCCCGAGGACGTGGCGGCGCGGCTGCACCTGCCGCTCGAGCAGGTGGACCCCAGGTGAGCCGGGAGGGGCAGGTGTGACAGGTGACAGGTGTGTGACAGGTGTGACAGGTGTGACAGGTGTGTGACAAGTGTGTGACAGGTGACAGGTGTGTGACAGGTGTGACAGGTGTGACAGGTGTGTGACAAGTGTGTGACAGGTGTGTGACAGGTGTGACAGGTGTGTGTGAGAGGTGTGACAGGTGTGACAGGTGTGTGACAGGTCTGACAGGTGTGTGACAGGTGTGACAGGTGTGACAGGTGTGAGAGGTGTGTGACAGGTGTGTGTGAGAGCTGTGAGAGGTGTGAGAGGTGTGACAGGTGTGTGACAGGTCTGACAGGTGTGTGACAGGTGCTCAGCTCTGTCCCCAGGTGTGCGATGTGTCCTCAGGTGTGTCCCCAGGTGTGCCCAGGTGTTCCCCAGCTGTGCTCTGGGTGTCCCCAGGTGTATCCCAGGTGTCACTAGCTGTACCCAGGTGTGCCCAGGTGTACCCAGGTGTACCCAGGTGTACTCAGGTGTACCCAGGTGTTCTCTCTCCCCAGCAGGCCCGTGCCCGGGTGGTGACCGGCTCCGAGCTGGCCGCCATGGCCCCAGGTGTACCCAGGTGTATCCCAGGTGTCACTAGCTGTACCCAGGTGTACCCAGGTGAATCCCAGGTGTCACTAGCTGTACCCATGTGTATCACAGGTGTACTCAGGTGTGCCCAGGTGTATCCCAGCTGTCCCCAGGTGTATCTCAGCTGTACCCAGGTGTACCCAGGTGTATCCCAGGTGTTACTAGCTGTACCCAGGCGTACCCAGGTGTACCCAGGTGTATCACAGGTGTGTTCTCTCGCAGGCAGGCCCGTGCCCGGGTGGTGACCGGCTCCGAGCTGGCCGCCATGGCCCCAGGTGTATCTCAGGTGTATCCCAGGTGTCACTAGCTGTATCCAGGTGTATCACAGGTGTACTCAGGTGTATCTCAGGTGTACCCAGGTGTATCCCAGGTGTCACTAGCTGTACCCAGGTGTACCCAGGTGTATCTCAGGTGTGCTCAGGTGTACCCAGGTGTGTCACAGGTGTGTTCTCTCGCAGGCAGGCCCGTGCCCGGGTGGTGACCGGCTCCGAGCTGGCCGCCATGGCCCCAGGTGTACCCAGGTGTATCCCAGGTGTCACTAGCTGTATCCAGGTGTATCACAGGTGTATCCCAGGTGTACCCAGGTGTACCCAGGTGTTCTCTGTCCCCAGACAGGCCCGTGCCCGGGTGGTGACCGGCTCCGAGCTGGCCACCATGGCCCCAGGTGTATCTCAGGTGTACCCAGGTGTATCACAGGTGTATCCCAGGTGTACCCAGGTGTACCCAGGTGTTCTCTCTCCCCAGACAGGCCCGTGCCCGGGTGGTGACCGGCTCCGAGCTGGCCGCCATGGCCCCAGGTGAGCTCGAGGACCTGCTCCGCACTCACCCCGAGATGGTTTTCGCTCGGACGTCGCCGCAGCAGAAACTGGTGATCGTGGAGAGCTGCCAGCGCCTGGTGGGGACACACCTGGGACAGCTGGGGGGACACCTGGGACACCTGGGGACACACCTGGGGACACCTGGGGACACACCTGGGACATCTGGGGGGACACACCTGGGGACACACCTGGGACACCTGGGGGGACACACCTGGGACACACCTGGGACACCTGGGGATACCTGGGGATACCTGGGGACACACCTGGGACACCTGGGGGGACACCTGGGACACCTGGGGGGACACCTGGGACACCTGGGGGGACACACCTGGGACACCTGGGGACACCTGGGGACAATGTGGAGACAGAGGGGATTGGGGGAATTTGTGAGGATTTGGGATGTCCCCGATGTCCCCAATGTCCCCAATGTCCCCAATGTCCCCAATCCCCCCAATGTCCCCAATGTCCCCAACGTCCCCGTGTCCCCAGGGCGCCATCGTGGCGGTGACAGGTGACGGCGTCAACGACTCGCCGGCTCTGAAGAAAGCCGACATCGGGGTCGCCATGGGCATCGCCGGCTCCGACGCCGCCAAGAACGCGGCCGACATGATCCTGCTGGACGACAACTTCGCCTCCATCGTCACCGGCGTGGAGCAAGGTGGGCGCAGGTTACCTGGGCACAGGTGGGCGCAGGTGTGGGGGTGGTTACCTGGGCACAGGTGTGACAGGGGTGGTTACCTGGGCACAGGTGGGTGCAGGTGTGGGGGTGGTTACCTGGGCACAGGGGGGGTGGTTACCTGGGCAAGGTGTGGGGGTTACCCGGGCACAGGTGTGAGGTTACCTGGGCAAGGTGGGCACCTGTGCAGGTGGGCACAGGTTACCTGGGCACAGGTGGGCGCAGGTGTGGGAGTCACCTGGGAAAGATGGGCACAGGTATGGGGTTACCTGGGCACAAGTGTGGGGTTACCTGGGCACAGGTGTGGGAGTGGTTACCTGGGCACAGGTGGGTGCAGGTGTGGGAGTCACCTGGGAAAGATGGGCGCAGGTGTGGGGGTTACCTGGGCACAAGTGTGGGGTTACCTGGGCACAGGTGTGGGAGTGGTTACCTGGGCACAGGTGGGCGCAGGTGTGGGGGTTACCTGGGCACAGGTGTGGGGGTCACCTGGGCACAGGTGTGGAGGTTACCTGGGCACAGGTGTGAGGTTACCTGGGCACAGGTGTGAGGTTACCTGTGCAAGGTGGGCACCTGCACAGGTGGGCACAGGTTATCTGGGCACAGGTGTGGGGTTACCTGGGAAAGATAGGCACAGGTGTGGGGGTTACCTGGGCACAGGTGGGCACAGGTGTGGGGAGTCACCTGGGCACGGCTCACGTGCTCAGATGGAGCTGGGGTTACCTGGGCTGTTCACACACCTGGATCCTCACACACCTGAGCTGTTCCCACACCTGGGCTGTCCCACACCTGGATCCCACACACCTGGATCCTCACTCACCTGGGCTGTTCCTACACACTTGTCCCTGCTCACCTGGGCTGTCCCACACCTGTCTCTGCTCACCTGGGCTGTTCCACACCTGGATCTTGGACACCTGGATCCTACACACCTGTTCTTGCTCATCTGTCCCCTCCCACACCTGTATCTGCCCACCTGTCCCTCCCCACACCCATCTTTGCTCACCTGTCCCCCCCCCACCTGTCCCTGCCCGCCTGGGCTGTTCCACACCTGTCTCTGCTCACCTGTCCCCTCTCACACCTGTCACCGCTCACCTGTCCCTGCTCACCTGGGCTATCCCACACCTGTCCCCTCTCACCTGTCCCCTCTCACCTGTCCCTGCTCACCTGGATTTCCCACACCTGTCCCCTCTCACACCTGTCCCTGCTTACCTGTCCCTGCTCACCTGTCCCCCCTCACCTGTCCCCCCTCACCTGTCCCCCCTCACCTGTCGCCTCTCACACCTGTCCCCGCTCTCACCTGTCCCCCCACACCTGTCCCCTCTCACCTGTCCCTGCTCACCTGTCCCTGCTCACCTGTCCCCCCTCACCTGTCCCCCTCACCTGTCCCCCCATACCTGTCCCCCCACACCTGTCCCTGCTCACCTGTCCCGCTCACCTGTCCCCTCTCACCTGTCCCCCACACCTATCCCCTGCTCACCTGTTCCCGCTCACCTGTCCCGCTCACCTGTCCCATCTCACCTGTCCCCTCACCTGTCTGTCTCACCTGTCCCCAGGCCGGCTGATTTTCGACAACCTGAAGAAGTCGATCGCCTACACGCTGACCAAGAACATTCCGGAGCTGACGCCGTACCTGATCTACATCACGGCCAGCGTGCCCCTCCCGCTGGGCTGCATCACCATCCTGTTCATCGAGCTCTGCACCGACATCGTGAGTGCACCTGGGCACACCTGGGCACACCTGGGCACACCTGGGTACACCTGGGATAACCTGGGATAGCCTGGGATAAACTGGGTACACCTGGGCACACCTGTGCTGCCCCTGGGCTGCATCACCATCCTGTTCATCGAGCTCTGCACCGACATCGTGAGTGCACCTGGGCACACCTGGGCACACCTGGGATAGCCTGGGCTCACCTGGGCACACCTGGGTACACCTGGGTACACCTGGGATAAACTGGGTACACCTGGGATAAACTGGGATCACCTGGGCTGCATCACCATCCTGTTCATCGAGCTCTGCACCGACATCGTGAGTGCACCTGGGAAACCTGGGCACACCTGGGCACACCTGGGTACACCTGGGAACACCTGGGTACACCTGGGATAAACTGGGATAACCTGGGAAACCTGGGATAACCTGGGCTGCATCACCATCCTGTTCATCGAGCTCTGCACCGACATCGTGAGTGCACCTGGGTACACCTGGGCACACCTGGGCACACCTGGGATCACCTGGGTACACCTGGGATCACCTGGGTACACCTGGGCTCACCTGGGCACACCTGGGTACACCTGGGATCACCTGGGCTCACCTGGGATAACCTGGGTACACCTGGGTACACCTGGGCACACCTGGGTACACCTGGGATAACCTGGGCACACCTGGGATAGCCTGGGATACACCTGGGCACACCTGGGCACACCTGGGTACACCTGGGCACACCTGGGTACACCTGGGTACACCTGGGATCGCCTGGGATCACCTGGGTACACCTGGGTACACCTGGGCACACCTGGGTACACCTGGGCTGCCCCTGGGCTGCATCACCATCCTGTTCATCGAGCTCTGCACCGACATCGTGAGTGCACCTGGGCTCACCTGGGCTCACCTGGACTCACCTGGGCTCACCTGAGCTCCCCAAGACCCTGATTTTTGGATGTTCAGGTGGATTTTAGGCTCCCTCAGGTGGATTTTGGGCTCCTCCAGGTGCATTTCAGGGTCCCTCAGGTGCATTTTGGGGAGCTCCAGGTGCATTCTGGGCTCCCTCAGGTGAATTCTGGGCTCCCTCAGGTGAATTTTGGGCTCCCTCAGGTGCATTTTGGGCTCCTCCAGGTGAATTTCAAGGAGCTCCAGGTGCATTTTGGGGAGCTCCAGGTGAATTTTGGGGAGCTCCAGGTGGATTTCGGTGACTCTCAGGTGAATTTTAGGCTCCTCTAGGTGAATTTTGGGCTCCCTCAGGTGTATTTTGGTGACTCTCAGGTGTATTTTGGTGACCCTCAGGTGTATTTTGGTGACTCTCAGGTGTATTTTGGTGACTCTCAGGTGGATTTTGGGGAGCTCCAGGTGTATTTGGGGAGCTCCAGGTGTATTTTGGTGACTATCAGGTGTATTTGGGCTCCTCCAGGTGTATTTAGGCTCCTCCAGGTGTATTTCAGGGAGCTCCAGGTGAATTTCAAGGAGCTCCAGGTGTATTTTGGGGAGCTCCAGGTGAATTTCAAGGAGCTCAGGTGTATTTCAGGGAGCTCCAGGTGTATTTTGGGGAGCTCCAGGTGTATTTGGGGAGCTCCAGGTGCATTTCAGGGAGCTCCAGGTGGATTTTGGTGACTCTCAGGTGTATTTTGGGGAGCTTCAGGTGTATTTGGGCTCCTCCAGGTGCATTTTGGGGAGCTCCAGGTGGATTTCAGGGAGCTCCAGGTGTATTTTAGGGAGCTCCAGGTGCATTTTGGGGAGCTCCAGGTGTATTTCAGGGAGCTCCAGGTGTATTTGGGGAGCTCCAGGTGTATCTGGGCTCCTCCAGGTGTATTTCAGGGAGCTCCAGGTGTATTTCAGGGAGCTCCAGGTGCATTTTGGGGAGCTCCAGGTGGATTTTGGTGACTCTCAGTTGTATTTTAGGCTCCTCCAGGTGCATTTGGGGAGCTCCAGGTGTATTTCAGGGAGCTCCAGGTGTATTTGGGCTCCTCCAGGTGTATTTCGGGGAGCTCCAGGTGCATTTCAGGTGCTGGGGGCTCTCACCTGTGCCCGCCCGGCTCACCTGGCTCACCTGCGCAGTTCCCCTCGGTGTCCCTGGCCTACGAGCGCGCCGAGAGCGACATCATGCACCTGAAGCCGCGGAACCCGCGGCGCGACCGGCTGGTCAACGAGCCGCTGGCGGCCTACTCCTACTTCCAGATAGGTGAGCTCAGGTGTGCGCACCTGGCCGGGCGGGGTCACCTGGGTGGTCACACACCTGGGTATCACACACCTGGACTGGGGTTACCTGTGTGCTCACACACCTGGATTGGGGTCACCTGGGTACCACACACCTGGGCAGGGTGGGGTCACCTGGGTGGTCACACACCTGGATTGGGGTCACCTGGGTACCACACACCTGGGCGGGGCGGGGTCACCTGGGTGGTCACACACCTGAGCAGGGTCACCTGGGTACCACACACCTGGGCAGGGCGGGGTCACCTGGGTGGTCACACACCTGGGCAGGGCGGGGTCACCTGGGTGCCACACACCTGGATTGGGGTCACCTGGGTATCACACACCTGGGTGGGGCGGGGTCACCTGGGTATCACACACCTGGGCGGGGCGGGGTCACCTGGGTGGTCACACACCTGGATTGGGGTCACCTGGGTGCCACACACCTGGGTGCTCACACACCTGGACTGGGGTTACCTGTGTGCTCACACACCTGGATTGGGGTTACCTGGGTACCACACACCTGGGCGGGGCGGGGTCACCTGGGTGGTCACACACCTGGATTGGGGTCACCTGGGTGGTCACACACCTGGATTGGGGTCACCTGGGTACCACACACCTGGGCAGGGCGGGGTCACCTGGGTACCACACATCTGGGTGCTCACACACCTGAGTGCCAGCACACCTGGACTGGGGTTACCTGTGTGCTCACACACCTGGATTGGGGTTACCTGGGTACCACACACCTGGGCGGGGCGGGGTCACCTGGGTGGTCACACACCTGGATTGGGGTTACCGGGATCCCCACACACCTGGATGGGGTTACCTGGGTGCTCAAACACCTGGGTGCCCACACACTTGTTCCCAGGTACCATCCAGTCCTTCCCTCACCTGTCCCCCCTCACCTATCTCACCTGTCTCTCACCTGTCTCACACCCGGCTCACCTGTCTCATCTGTCCCACACCTGTATCTCACCTGTATCACACCTGTATCACACCTGTGTCTCACCTGTCCAACCTCACCTGTATCTCACCTGTATCTCACCTGTCTCACCTGTATCTCACCTGTATCTCACCTGTATCTCACCTGTATCTCACCTGTATCTCACCTGTGTCTCACCTGTATCTCACCTGTATCTCACCTGTATCTCACCTGTCTCACCTGTATCTCACCTGTATCTCACCTGTCCCACCTGTCCCACCTGTCCAGGTGCGATCCAGTCCTTCGCGGGTTTCACCGACTATTTCGTGGCCATGGCTCAGGAGGGCTGGTGGGCACTGCCTGTCCCACACCTGTCCTATACCTGTGTCTCACCTGTATCTCACCTGTCTCACCTGTATCTCACCTGTATCTCACCTGTATCTCACCTGTATCACCTGTATCTCACCTGTATCTCACCTGTCTCACACCTCTATCCCTACCTGTATCTCACCTGTATCTCACCTGTCCCACCTGCCCAGGTGCGATCCAGTCCTTCGCGGGTTTCACGGACTATTTCGTGGCCATGGCTCAGGAGGGCTGGTGGGCACTGCCTGTCCCACACCTGTATCTCACCTGTATCTCACCTGTGTCCCACCTGCCCAGGTGCGATCCAGTCCTTCGCGGGTTTCACGGACTATTTCGTGGCCATGGCTCAGGAGGGCTGGTGGCCAGTGCCTGTCCCACACCTGTCTCACACCTGTCTCACACCTGTCCTACACCTGTATCTCACCTGTTCCACCTGTATCACTAGTGTCTCACCTGTCTCACCTGTCTCACCTGTCCCACACCTGTACCCCACCTGTCCCACCTGCCCAGGTGCGATCCAGTCCTTCGCGGGTTTCACGGACTATTTCGTGGCCATGGCTCAGGAGGGCTGGTGGCCGCTGCTGGTGCTGGGGCTGCGGCCGCGCTGGGAGGACCCGCACGAGCAGGAGCTGCAGGACAGCTACGGCCAGCAGTGGGTGAGGCACACCTGGGCGCACCTGGGCACCTGGGGGCACCTGGGGGACACCTGGGCACACCTGGGATACACCTGGGGGCACCTGGGGGCACCTGGGGGCACCTGGGAGTACCTGGGGGCACCTGGGGGGCACCTGGGATAAACCTGGGGGGGACCTGGGCACACCTGGGAGCACCTGGGAGCACCTGGGCACACCTGGGCACACTTGGGGGCACCTGGGCACACCTGGCGGCTCACTTGGGGGGCACCTGGGCACACCTGGGCACAGCTGCAGGACAGCTATGGCCAGCAGTGGGTGCATGCACACCTGGGCACTCACCTGGGGTCTCACCTGGGCACACCTGGGAGCACCTGGGGTCTCACCTGGGCACACCTGGGCACACCTGGGTGCTCACCTGGGGGGCACCTGAGCACATCTGGGCACTCACCTGGGCACACCTGGACACTCACGTAGGCACAGCTGGGCACTGCTCACCCGGGCACAGCTCACCTGGGCCGGGCTCACCTGGGCCGGGCTCACCTGGGCCGGGCTCACCTGGGCCGGGCTCACCTGGGCCGGGCTCACCTGCGCCCCCCTGTGCCCGCAGACGTTCGCGCAGCGCAGGTACCAGCAGTACACCTGTTACACCGTGTTCTTCATCAGCATCGAGATGTGCCAGATCGCCGACGTGCTGATCCGGAAAACCCGGAGGCTGTCCCTGTTCCAGCAGGGACCCTTCAGGTACACCTGGGACAGGTGTGACACACCTGGGATACACCTGGGCACACCTGGGACAGGTGTGATACACCTGGGATACACCTGGATACACCTGGGGGCAGGTATGGGACAGGTACAGGGTGTGCCAGATCGCCGACGTGCTGATCCGGAAAACGAGGAGGCTGTCCCTGTTCCAGCAGGGACCCTTCAGGTACACCTGGGACAGGTGTGACACACCTGGGATACACCTGGGCACACCTGGGACAGGTGTGATACACCTGGGATACACCTGGATACACCTGGGGACAGGTATGGGACAGGTACAGGGTGTGCCAGATCGCCGACGTGCTGATCCGGAAAACGCGGAGGCTGTCCCTGTTCCAGCAGGGACCCTTCAGGTACACCTGGGACAGGTGTGACACACCTGGGATACACCTGGGTACACCTGGGGACAGGTATGGGACAGGTACAGGGTGTGCCAGATCGCCGACGTGCTGATCCGGAAAACGCGGAGGCTGTCCCTGTTCCAGCAGGGACCCTTCAGGTACACCTGGGCACACCTGGGACAGGTGTGACACACCTGGGGACACTGGGATACACCTGGATACACCTGGGACAGGTGTGACACACCTGGGCACACCTGGTGGTACACCTGGGACAGGTGTGATACACCTGGGATACACCTGGATACACCTGGGGACAGGTATGGGACAGGTACAGGGTGTGCCAGATCGCCGACGTGCTGATCCGGAAAACGCGGAGGCTGTCCCTGTTCCAGCAGGGACCCTTCAGGTACACCTGGGTACACCTGGATACACCTGGGTACACCTGGGTACACCTGGGTACACCTGGGGACACTGGGATACACCTGGATACACCTGGGGGCAGGTATGGGACAGGTACAGGGTGTGCCAGATCGCCGACGTGCTGATCCGGAAAACGCGGAGACTGTCCCTGTTCCAGCAGGGACCCTTCAGGTACACCTGGGACAGGTGTGACACACCTGGGCACACCTGGGATACACCTGGGTACACCTGGGCACACCCGGGATACACCTGGGGAAGCCTGGGGACACCTGGGTACACCTGGGGACAGGTGTGACACACCTGGGATACACCTGGGGACACCTGGACACACCTGGGATACACCTGGGGACGCCTGGGGACACCTGGGGACAGGTGTGACACAGGTGACACAGGTGTTAAGGGTGTCACAGGTGATCTCACAGGTGTGTTCACCTGCAGGAACCGCACCCTGGTCGTGGCCATCGTGTTCCAGGTGTGACAGGTGTTATAGCACAGGTGTTACAGATATCACAGGTGTTATAGCACAGGTGTTATAGCACAGGTGTCACAGGTGTCACAGGTGTCACAGGTGAACTCACAGGTAACTCAGGTGTGTTCACCTGCAGGAACCGCACCCTGGTGGTGGCCATCGTGTTCCAGGTGTGACAGGTGTTACAGCACAGGTGACACAGGTGACAGGTGACACAGGTGACAGGTAACAGGTGTCACAGGTAACTCAGGTGTGTTCACCTGCAGGAACCGCACCCTGGTCGTGGCCATCGTGTCACAGGTGTGACAGGTGATATCACAGGTGTTATAGCACAGGTGTTACAGGTGTCACAGGTGACACAGGTGACACAGGTGATACAGGTGACAGGTAGCAGGTGTCACAGGTGTCACAGGTGTCACAGGTGTCACAGGTAACTCAGGTGTGTTCACCTGCAGGAACCGCACCCTGGTGGTGGCCATCGTGTTCCAGGTGTGCATCGGCTGCTTCCTCTGCTACTGCCCGGGGATGCCAAACGTCTTCAACTTCATGCCCATCAGGTGAGAGCGCACCTGGGAACCCCAAAATACACCTGGGATCCCCAAAAATACACCTGGGAACCCCCAAACACACCTGGGAAACCCCAAAATACGCCTGGGCACACCTGAGAGCCTGGGAACCTCAAAAACACACCTGGGAATCCCCAAAACACCTGGGAACCCCCCAAAAAACACACCTGAGAAACCCCAAGATACACCTGGGAACCCCTGAAAACCACCTGGGAGCTCCCAAAAACACACCTGGGAACCCCGAAAAAAACACCTGAGCACATCTGAGCACCTGGGAGCTCCCAAAAAATACCTGGGAATCCCCAAAACACACCTGGGGCACACCTGGGACACACCGGGGCACACCTGGGCACACCTGGACACACCTGGGCACACCTGGGCCACACCTGGACACACCTGGGCACACCTGGGCACACCGGGGCACACCTGTGCACACCTGGGGCACACCTGGACACACCTGTGCACACCTGGGCACACCTGGGGCACACCTGGGGCACACCTGGGACACACCTGGGCACACCTGGGCACACCTGGGCACACCTGGGGCACACCTGTGCACACCTGTCACACCTGTCTCCCCCCAGGTTCCAGTGGTGGTTGGTGCCGATGCCCTTCGGGCTCCTCATCCTCGTCTACGACGAAATCCGGAAACTCGGAGTGCGGAGACACCCGGGCAGTGAGTGACACACCTGGGCACACCTGGGGGCACCTGGGGGCACCTGGGATGCACCTGGGGGCACCTGGGCACACCTGGGCACACCTGGGGGCACCTGGGAGCACCTGGGGGCACCTGAGGGTATCTGGGACACACCTGGGAGCACCTGGGGGCACCTGGGGATGCACCTGGGACACACCTGGGGATACCTGGGGACACCTGGGCACACCTGGGGACACCTGGGGGCACCAGGGGGCCCCTGGGCCACACCTGGGCACACCTGGGCACACCTGGGGGCACCTGGGGGCACCTGGGATACACCTGGGAGGCACCTGGGACACACCTGGGGATACACCTGGGGGCACCTGGAGGCACCTGGGATACACCTGGGGGCACCTGGGCACACCTGGGCACACCTGGGGACACCTGGGCATACTTGGGGTTGCCCCACGCTCACCTGGCCGGGTTTTCTCCCCCTCCAGGTTGGTGGGATCGGGAACTTTATTACTGAGAGGAACACCTGGAACTCACCTGGGACACACCTGGGACCCTCCCTGAACACCTGGAACTCACCTGGGACACACCTGGACCCTCCCTGAACACCTGGGACACACCTGGGACCCTCCCTGAACAGCTGGAACACACCTGGGACACACCTGGGACCCTCCCTGAACAGCTGGAACACACCTGGGACACACCTGGGACCCTCCCCGAACACCTGTGACTCACCTGGAACTCACCTGGAGCTCACCTGGGGCCCTCCCTGAACACCTGGGGCTCACCTGGAACCCACCTGAGACACACCTGGGACCCCCCCCGAACACCTGGAACACACCTGGGACTCCCCTTGGACACCTGGGGCTCACCTGAGACCCACCTTGGACACCTGGGACACACCTGGGACCTTTCCTGAACACCTGAGATCCACCTGAGACCTTCATTGGATACCTGGGACTCACCTGGGACCCACCTGAGACCCCCCTTGAACACCTGGAGCTCACCTGGGACACCTGGGACTCACCTGGGACTCACCTGGGACACCTGGGGCTCACCTGGAGCTCACCTGAGACCCACCTTGGACACCTGGAACTCACTTGGGACCCTCCCTGAACACCTGGAACACACCTGGAACTCACCTGGGACTTTTCCTGAACACCTGAGATCTTCATTGGACACCTGGGACTCACCTGGGACCCTCCTTCTCACCTGGGACTCACCTGGAACACACCTGGGACTCACCTGAGCCCCTCCCCCCACACCTGGATTCAATCCCCTCCCCCCCCCCCCCCCAAATAAAGGCACAGGTGACTCCTCCAGGTGTGTCCAGGTGCGTTTATTGGGGTGGGAGGGGGGGGAGTGACCGCAGGACCCCCCCGGCACACCTGGGCCACGCCCACCGCGCACCTGGGCCACGCCCACCGCGCACCTGGGGCTCACTAAACACAAAAATTCGGGAATTCAGCCCCAAAATTCGGCCCCTAAATCCCAAAATTTGGCCCCAGAATCCCCAAAATTTGGGAACTGGACCCCAAAATTTGGGAACTGAGCTCAAAATTTGTGTCTGGATCCCAAAATTTTGGGATTTGCCCCTAAAATCAGGAACCCCAAAATCCTGGAATTCAGCCCCAAAAATTCGGCCCCTAAATCCCAAAATTTGGCCCCAGAATCCCCAAAATTTGGGACCTGGACCCCAAAATTTGGGAACTGAGCCCCAAAATTTGGGTTCTAGATCCCAAAAATTTGGGAATTCTGCCCCAAATTCGGCCCCTAAATCCCAAAATTTGGTCCCAGAATCCCCAAAATTTGGGACCTGGACCCCAAAATTTGGGAATTGAGCTCAAAATTTGTGTCTGGATCCCAAAATTTTGGGATTTGCCCCTAAAATCAGGAACACCAAAATCCTGGAATTCAGCCCCAAAAATTCGGCCCCTAAATCCCAAAATTTGGCCCCAGAATCCCCAAAATTTGGGAATTGAGCCCCAAAATTCGGGTTCTAGATCCCAAAAATTCGGGAATTCAGCCCCAAAATCCACCCTGGTCCCACCCAGTGACGTCATAGATCCCCTAAATCAGCCCAGGAACCCCAAAATTCAGAAATTGGACCCCAAAATTCGGGTTCTGGACCCCAAAAATTTCAGGAATTCAGCCCCAAAACCTGCCCCTAAATTTGGCCCCCAAATCCCCAAAATTCGGGTCATGATCCCCCAAATTTTGGGATTCGCCCCCAAACTCAGGAACCCCAAAATCCTGGAATTCAGCCCCAAAAATTCGGCCCCTAAATCCCAAAATTTGGCGCCAAAATCCCCAAAATTTGAAACCTGGACCCCAAAATTTGGGGATTGAGCCCAAAATTTGGGTTCTAGATCCCAAAGCTTCGGGAATTCAGCCCCAAAAATTCGGCCCCTAAATCCCAAAATTTGGCCCCAGAATCCCCAAAATTTGGGAACTGAGCCCCAAAATTCGGGTTCTAGATCCCAAAAATTCGGGAATTCAGCCCCAAAATTCGGCCCCTAAATCCCAAAATTTGGGAGCCCCAAAATCCCCCTTCCCACCCCGATGACGTCATAGCCCCGCCCACCCAATGACATCATCCCAAACCCCCCAAAATTCTGTGATGAGCTGCAACCCCCGTTAATGACGTCACAACCTCATTTGCATAAACCTCATTTGCATAACCGCCCACAAATCCTCATTTGCATAAACCTCATTTGCATATTGACCCCAAATTAACCGAGCTCATTTGCATGTTCATTTGCATGTCGCTTTATTCATTTCTTTAATTAATTAACCCGCTAATTATGGCACTCATTTGCATACAGCGTGTGTGGGCGGGGCTCATTTGCATACGGTGCTCGTGGGCGTGCCCCTCCCCCACCCTCCCCTCCCCTCCCCCCCCCGCCTCATTTGCATATCGCAATTAAGTGGGAAGTGCGTAAGGCTTGACTATGTACAGCTCATTTACATATTCACCAACTCATTAACTCATTTGCATACCGGCGGTGACGTCATTCGCAAAAATGTGGGCGTGGTGATGATGTCATTCACTAAATGGCGGAGTGGTGATTACGTCACTGTCCTTCATTTGCATACAGGCCCCGTTTGCCTGGCCACGCCCCCTCATTTACATAAAGTGCTCCCGACTCATTTACATATTGCTCAGTCGGGCAATGACGTCACTCCCAAAACGGCGGAGTGGTGATGACGTCACTCGCAAAATGGTGACGTCATTGCCACACATTTGCGTACCTAACTCATTTGCATCTCCACGCCCCCCTCATTTACATAAAGTGCTCCCGGCTCATTTACATATTGCTCAATCTGGTGATGACGTCATTCAGAAAATCGTGGAGTGGCAATGACGTCATTCCCAAAATGGCCATGTGACAATGACATCACTGTCCCTCATTTGCATACCGGCCTCATTCACGTGGCCACGCCTCCCTCATTTACATATCTCTAAATCCGGTGATGACGTCATTCACAAACATGGCGGCACTGCGATGACATCATTGCTACTCATTTGCATGGCCACGCCTCCCTCATTTACATAAAGTGCTCCCACATCATTTACATATTGCTCAGTCCCGTGATGACGTCATTCACGAAATGGCGGAGTGTTGATGACGTCATCGTCCCCTCATTTGCATGACCACACCCCCTCATTTACATAAAGTTTCCCCCTAATTTACATATTGTTCAATCAAGCTATGACGTCATTCACAAAATGGCGGAGTGGTGATGACATCATCACCCTAATTTACATACCGACCCCATTTGCATGACCACGCCTCCCTCATTTACATAAAGCGCTCCCGCCTCATTTACATATTGCGCAATCCAGTGATGACGTCACTCGCCAAATATGGGCGTGTCGATGACGTCACGCACAAAACAGCGGTGCAGCGATGACGTCATCACTCCTCATTTACATAAAGTGCTCCAGCCTCGTTTTCATATTGCTCATTTGCATACGGCTCATTTGCATACGGCTCATTTGCATACGGCTCATTTGCATACGCTCCCGCTCTCACACCGACCCAAATTTGGGGGATTTGATCCCAAATTTTGGGAGTTTTCACCCAAAAATTTTTTGGGGTTTTTTTAATCTCAAATTTTGGGGATTCAGGAAAAATTTTGGGATTTTTTTTTCCCGAAATTTTGGTGGATTTTGTCCTGAATTTTGAGGATTTTCCTCCTCAAAAAAATTTGGATTTTTTGCCATAAATTTTGAGGATTTTCCCCAAAAGTTTTTGTATTTTTTTGTTCCCAATTTGGGGCTTTCCCTCGAAAAAAATTGAAGTTTTCTGTCCCAAATTTTGGATATTTTTACCTAAAATTTTGGAGCTTTTTTGTCCCAAATTTTGAGGATTTTTGTCCAAAATTTTAGGAGATTTTAGAAAAAATTTTAGTGCAGAATTTTATTTCTATTTTATTTTTATTTTATTTTATTTTATTTTATTTTATTTTATTTTATTTATTTATTTTTCATATCAATTTCAGAATTTTATTGCAATTTTATTTCCCTAAATTTTGGTCGAATTTTGTGCCAAATTTTGCATTTTTTTCCCCCAAATTCTGGGAAATTTCATCCTGAAATTTTGAGATTTTTTCTACCAAATTTTGTGACTTTTTCCCTTAAATTTTTGGGATTTTAACCCCAAATTTTTAAGATTTTTTTTCCTCAATTTTGGGACATTTTTCCTTAAATTTTTTGTATTTTTTCCTTCAAATTTTGAAGATTTTCCTCCAAATTCTTGGTGATTTTTCCCACCACATTTTTGGGATTTTTTTTCCCCAAATTTTGAGATTTTTTTTTTCAATTTTTGGATTTTTTTTCCCTCCAAATTTAGATGATTTTTCCCAAATTTTTTTTTTTTTTTTTTTTTTTCCCATTAATTTTGTGAAATTTTTTCATCCAGATTTTTGGCTTTTTTTTTTTCTCAATTTTGGAATTTTTTCCCTCAACTTTGCAATTTTTTTCCCAAAATTTTCAAGATTTTTTTTACCAACATTTTTGGGATTTTCTCCCAAATTTCAGGGATTTTTTTTCCCTCAAAATTTTTGAGAATTTTTTTCCCCCAAATTTTGTCAGTTTTTCCCCAACATTTTTTTGGGGATTTTTCCCTCAATTTTGAGATTTTTTCCTTCAAATTTTGTGACTTTTTCCCAAAAAAAAAAAATTAAATTTTTGGGATTTTTTTTCCTCCAAAAAATTTATGTTTCTTTCAAATTTTGCGATTTTTTTTCCCCAAATCTTGAGAATTTTCCCAAAATTTTTGGGACTTTTCCCCCCAAAATTTTGAGATTTTTTTTCCCCAAATTTTTGGGATTTTTCCCCAAATTTGGGGGGATGGGCCATGCAGGGGTGGGGGAGGGGTGGGGGGGGTCCCCCCCGGGGGGGGTTATTGCAGGGGGGGGGCCTGGGAGGGGTCAAAGGTCACTCGGGGTCACTCAGGGGTCACTCAGGGTCACTCAAGGGTCACTCAGGGTCACTCAGGGGTCACTCAGGGTCACTCAGGGTCACTCAGGGTCACTCAGGGGTCACTCAGGGTCTCTCAGGGGTCACTCAGAGGTCACTCAGGGTCACTCAGGGTCGCTCAGGGTCATTCATTGGTCACTCAGGGGTCACTCAGTGTCACTCAGGGGTCACTCAGGGTCACTCGGGGTCACTCAGGGGTCACTCAGGGTCACTCAGGGGTCACTCCGGGGTCAGTCAGGGTCACTCAGTGTCACTCAAGGTCACTGAGGGTCACTAAGGGTCACTCAGGGGTCACTCAGGGTCACTCAGGGGTCACTCAGGGGTCACTCAGGATCACTCAGGGGTCAGGGGTCACTCAGGGTCACTCAGGGGTCACTCTGGGGTCACTCAGGGGTCACTCAGTGTCACTCAGGGGTCACTCAGGGTCACTCAGGGTCACTCAGTGTCACTCAGGGGTCACTCAGGGGTCACTCAGGGGTCACTCAGGGGTCACTCAGTGTCACTCAGGGTCACTCGGGGGTCACTCAGGGGTCACTCAGGGGTCACTCAGGGTCACTCTGGGGTCACTCTGGGTCACTCAGGGGTCACTCAGGGTCACTCAGGGGTCACTCAGGGGTCACTCAGGGTCACTCAGGGTCACTCAGGGGTCACTCAGGGGTCACTCAGGGGTCACTCAGGGTCACTCAGGGTCACTCAGGGGTCACTCAGGGTCACTCGGCCACCTGCACGCCCCCGCAGTTCTCTTTGCTCTCCGAGGTGATCGCCAGGTACTCCGAGCTGGGGGAGGGGAAGAGCAAAAATTTGGGGTGAGGGAGGGGCCCCAAAATCCTCCTGGACACCCCAAAACCCAAAAACCCCAAAATCCCGAAATTTCCACCCCAAAATCCCCAAAATCCCACCCAAAATCCTGAAAATTCCGCCCAAAAATGACCCGAAAATTCCACCCCAAAAAGACCCAAACCTCAAAAATTTCACCCCAAGAAATTCCTCCGAAATTCCACCCCCCAAAACCCTGAAATCCCAAAAATTCCACCCCAAAAATGCCCCAAAATCCCAAAAATTCCACCCCAAAAATTGCGCCCCAAAAACCCAAAAATTCCACCCCAAAATGACGAAAATTCCACCCTAAAATTCCCCAAAAATCCCAAAATTCCACCCCCAAAACCCCAAAAATTTGGCCCCAAAAACTCCAGAATTCCAACCCAAAAACCCCAAAAATCCCAAAAATTCCACCCTAAAATTCCCCAAAAATCCCAAAATTCCACCCCCAAAATCCCAAAAATTTGGCCCCAAAAACTCCAGAATTCCAACCCAAAAACCCAAAAAATTCCACCCTAAAATTCCCCAAAAATCACAAAATTCCACCCAAAATCCCAAAAATTTGCCCCAAATTTCCCCCAAATTACCCCAAAATCCACATTTTTTGCCCCCAAATCCCGAGTTTTTACACCAATTTTCCCCCAAATTCCCGATTTTTGCCACGATTTCAACCCCGAATTTCCCATTTCCCCCCCAAAATTCCCATTCTCACCCCAAAATTCCCATTTTTAACCCCAAAATTCCCATTTTAACCCCAAAATTCCCATTTTTAACCCCCAAAATTCCCATTTTAACCCCCAAAATTCCCATTTTTACCCCCAAAATTCCCATTTTTAATCCCCAAAATTCCAATTTTTAACCTCAAAAATTCCCATTTTTATCTCTAAAGTTCCCAATTTTTTTGGGACAATTTTCACCCAAAATTTTTTTGGTTTTTTTCAGTCCCAAATCGAGCCACGCCCCTTTCTGACCACACCCACTTAAGCCACGCCCACAAAACCCAAACCACGCCCACTCGGGTCATTAAAACCCCGATTTTTACCCGATTTTCACCCAAATTTTTTTGTTTTTCACACCCCAAATCGAGCCACGCCCTTTTATGACCACACCCACTTAAGCCCCGCCCACAAAACCCAAACCACGCCCACTCCGCTCATCAAACCCCAATTCTGCCATTTTTTGACCAAATTTCACCCGATTTTCACCCAGTTTTTTTTGTTTTTTCGGCCCCAAATCGAGCCACGCCCCTTTCTGACCACACCCACTTAAGCCCCGCCCACAAACCCAAACCACGCCCACTCAGCTCATCAAACCCCAAATTTCTTCCCTAATTTCACCATTTTTTTCCTCAATTTTCACCCAATTTTTTGTTTTTTTTCAGTCCCAAATCGAGCCACGCCCCTTTTTGACCACACCCACTTAAGCCCCGCCCACAAAACCCAAACCACGCCCACTCGGCTCATCAAACCCCAATTTTCTTCCCAAATTTTACCATTTTTGGACCAAATTTCACCCAATTTTCACCCAGTTTTTTTGTTTTTTTCGGCCCCAAATCGAGCCACGCCCCTTTTCTGACCACACCCACTTAAGCCCCGCCCACAAATCCCCAAACCACGCCCACTCGGGTCATTAAAACCCTTTTTCTCCCCTAATTTTACCATTTTTGGACCAAATTTCACCCGATTTTCACCCATTTTTTTTTGTTTTTTCAGCCCCAAATCGAGCCACGCCCCTTTCTGACCACGCCCCCCAGGCCCCGCCCACTCACGCGCTGTCGGGGGGCGGGGCCGCGGCCGCCACCTTGCGGTAGCAGTAGAGCATCTCGGCCGCCAGCCAGAGCGTCAGCACCACGATCAGCACGTACATCAGGATCTCGGAGACGATGGAGGCCAGGTCCCGCCGGGCTGGGGGGAGGGGAGGGCAGGCAGGGGTCCCAAAAAATCCCCCTGAGCCCCAAAATAATCCTCCGAAAAAAATCCCTAAAGTAATCCTCCAAAAAATCCCGAAAATCCCCAAAATAATCGTCAAAATATCCCCAAAAATCCCCAAAATAATCCTCCAAATATCCCCAAAAATCCCCAAAATAATCCTCAAAAAAATCCCAAAAATCAAATCCCCAAAATAATCCTCAAAAATTCTCCCCAAAAATCCCCAAAATTCTCCTCAAAAAATCCCCAAAATCCACCCAAAAAAATCCCAAAATCCTCCAAAAAAATCCCAGAAATCCTCCTCCAAAAAATCCCCAAAATAATCCTCCAAAAAATCCCCCTGAGCCCCAAAATCCTCCTCCGAAAAAATCCCCAAAATAATCCTCAAAATATCCCCAAAAATCCCCAAAATAATCCTCAAAAAAAATCCCGAAAATCCCCAAAATAATCCTCCAAAAAATCCCCCTGAGCCCCAAAATCCTCCACCAAAAAATCTCAAAAATAATCCTCAAAATATCCCCAAAAATCCCCAAAATAATCCTCAAAAAAATCCCCAAAAATCTCCAAAAATACCCAAAATAATCCTCAAAAAAATCCCCAAAATTTCCCCAAAATCCCCAAAATAATCCTCGAAAAAATCCCAAATACTCCCTAAAAAAATCCCAAAATCCTGCCCAAAAATCACCAAAATTCTCCCAAAAAATCCCCAAAAATCTCCAAAAATACCCAAAATAATCCCCAAAATAATCCTCAAAATATCCCCAAAATCCCCAAAATAATCCTCCAAAAAAAATCCCAAAATTCTCCCCAAAAAATGCCCCAAAATCCCAAAAATAATCCTCAAAAAAATCCCCCTGAGCCCCAAAATCCTCCTCCGAAAAAATCCCCAAAATAATCCTCAAAAAAATCCCAAAAATCCCCAAAATAATCCTCAAAAAAAATCCCCAAAATAATCCTCCAAAAAATCTCGAAAATCCCCGAAAATCCCAAAAATAATCCTCAAAAAAAATCCCCCTGAGCCCCAAAATCCTCCACCCAAAAAATCCCCAAAATAATCCTCAAAATATCCCCAAAAATCCCCAAAATAATCCTCAAAAATTCTCCTCACAAATCCCCAAAATCGTCCAAAACATCCACAAAATTCTCCTCAAAAATCCCCAAAATTCTCCCCAAAAATCCCCAAAATCCTCCTCAAAAAGTCCCCGAAATCCTCCCAAAAATCCCCCAAAATCCTCCCTAAAAAACCCCAAAATTCTCCACAAAAAACTCCCAAAATCCTCCCAAAAAATCCCTAAAATCCTCCCCAAAAAATCCCCAAAATCCTCCCCAAAATATCCCCAAAATTCTCCCCTAAAGACCTCAAAATCCTCCTCCAAAAAACCATCAAATCCTCTCAAAAAAATCCCCAAAATCGTCCCCCCAAAATACTCAAAATCTTCCTAAAAATCCTGAAAATCCTCCTCCAAAAAATCCCCAAAATCCCCCTGAGCCCCAAAATCCTCCCAAAAAAAATCCCCAAAAAAATCCTCAAAATATCCCCAAAAATCCCCAAAATAATCCTCAAAAAAATCCTGAAATACTCCCTAAAAAATCCCAAAAATCGTCCCCCCAAAATACTCAAAATCTTCCTAAAAATCCCCAAAAATCCCCAAAATAATCCTCAAAAAAAATCCCCAAAAATCTCCAAAAATCCCCAAAATAATCCTCAAAAAAATCCCCAAAATAATCCTCAAAAAAATCCCCAAAATATCCCCAAAAATCTCCAAAATAATCCTCAAAAAAAATCCCAAAAAATCCCCAAAAATCCCCAAAATAATCCTCAAAATATCCCCCAAAATCCCCAAAATAATCCTCAAAAATTCTCCCCAAAAATCCCCAAAATCGTCCAAAACATCCACAAAATTCTCCTCAAAAATCCCCAAAATTCTCCTCAAAAATCCTCAAAATCCTCCTCAAAAAGTCCCCGAAATCCTCCCAAAAATCCCCCTAAATCCTCCCTAAAAAACCTCAAAATTCTCCATAAAAAACTCCCAAAATCCTCCCAAAAAATCCCTAAAATCCTCCCCAAAAAATCCCCAAAATCCTCCCAAAAATATCCCCAAAATTCTCCCCTAAAGACCTCAAAATCCTCCTCCAAAAAACCCTCAAATCCTCTCAAAAAAATCCCCAAAATCGTCCCACCAAAATACTCAAAATCTTCCTAAAAATCCTCAAAATCCTCCTCCAAAAAATCCCCAAAATCCCCCTGAGCCCCAAAATCCTCCCAAAAAAAATCCCCAAAAAAATCCTCAAAATATCCCCAAAAATCCCCAAAATAATCCTCAAAAAAATCCTGAAATACTCCCTAAAAAATCCCAAAAATCGTCCCCCCAAAATACTCAAAATCTTCCTAAAAATCCCCAAAAATCCCCAAAATAATCCTCAAAATTCTCCCCAAAAATCTCCAAAATCCTCCTCCAAAAAATCCCCCAAGTCCCCCTGAGCCCCAAAATCCTCCCAAAAAAAATCCCCAAAATAATCCTTCAAAAAATCCCAAAATTCTGCCTAAAAAATCCCCAAAAATCCCAAAAATAATCCTCAAAAAAAATCCCCCTGAGCCCCAAAATCCTCCACCCAAAAAATCCCCAAAATATCCCCAAAATATCCCCAAAATAATCCTCAAAAAAAATCCCCAAAAATCCCCAAAATAATCCTCAAAAAAATCCCCAAAATATCCCCAAAAATCCCAAAAATAATCCTCCAAAAAAAAATCCCAAAATTCTGCCTAAAAAATCCCCAAAAATCCCAAAAATAATCCTCAAAAAAAATCCCCCTGAGCCCCAAAATCCTCCACCCAAAAAATCCCCAAAAATAATCCTCAAAATATCCCCAAAAATCCCCAAAATAATCCTTAAAAAAAAATCCACAAAAATCTCCAAAAATACCCAAAATAATCCTCAAAAAAATCCCAAAATTTCCCCAAAATCCCCAAAATAACCCTCAAAAAAAATCCCAAAATTATCCCTAAAAAATCCCCAAAATCCCAAAAATAATCCTCCAAAAAATCCCCCTAAGCCCCAAAATCCTCCACCCAAAAAATCCCAAAAATAATCCTCAAAATAGCCCCAAAAATCCCCAAAATAATCGTCAAAATATCCCCAAAAATCCCCAAAAATAATCCTCCAAAAAAATCCCCCTGAGCCCCAAAATCCTCCACCAAAAAATCCCAAAATAATCCTCCAAAAAAAACCCCAAAATACTCCCCAAAATTCTCCCCAAAAATTCCCAAAAATCCCCAAAGAACCCAAAAATCCCAAAATCCAGCCCAAAAAACACCAAAATTTTCCCCAAAAATCCCCAAAGTAATCATCGAAAAAATCCCAAATACTCCCTAAAAAAATCCCAAAATCCTGCCCAAAAATCACCAAAATTCTCCCCCAAAAAAATTCCCCCAAAAAACCCCCAAATTCTCCCCAAATATACGAAAAAAATCCCTAAAATACTCCCTAAAAAAACCCCAAAATTCTCCACAAAAAAACTCCCAAAAAACGCCAAAATCTTCCCAAAAAAATCACCAAAATTCTCTCACAAAAAATCCCAAAATTCTCCTCAAAAATCCACAAAATCCTCCCCAAAAATCCACAAAATTCTCCAAAATATACCCAAAATCTTCCCCAAAAATCACCAAAATTCTCCCCAAAAAAATCCCAAAATTCTCCCCAAAAATCCCCAAAATTCTCCTCAAAAAAATCCCCAAATCCAGCCCAAAAAAATCCCAAAATCCTCCACAAAAATCCCAGAAATCCTCCTCCAAAAAATCCCCAAAATTCTCCCAAAAAAATCCCAAAATCCTCCACAAAAATCCCAGAAATCCTCCTCCAAAAAATCCCCAAAATAATCCTCAAAAAAATTCCCCAAAATACTCAAAAATCCCCAAAATACTCCCCCAAAAAAACCCAAAATTCTCCACAAAAAACTCCCAAAATCTTCCCCAAAAAAGCCAAAATCTTCCCAAAAAAATCACCAAAATTCTCTCACAAAAAATCCCAAAATTCTCCTCAAAAATACCCAAAATCCTCCCCAAAAAATCCCCAAAATTCTCCAAAACATACCCAAAATCTTCCCCAAAAATCACCAAAATTCTCCCCCAAAAAATCCCAAAATTCTCCCCAAAAATTCCCCAAAAATCCCCAAAATACTCCCCCAAAAAAACCCAAAATTCTCCACAAAAAACTCTAAAAATCTTCCCCAAAAACGCCAAAATCTTCCCAAAAAATCCCCAAAATCCTCCCAAAAAATCCCAAAATTCTTCTCAAAAATCCACAAAATCCTCCCAAAAAAAAAATCCCCAAAATTCTCCCAAATATACCCAAAATCTTCCCCAAAAATCACCAAAATTCTCCCCCAAAAAATCCCAAAATCTTCCCCAAAAACACCAAAATCTTCCCAAAAAATCCCCAAAATTCTCCCAAAAAATCCTCAAAATCTTCCCAAAAATCCACAAAATCCTCCCATAAAAATGGAGGGGGAACTGGGATGAACTGGGATGAACTGGGATGAACTGGGGTAAACTGGGAGAGACTGGGGGGGACTGGGATGGAAAAAATTCCAAGAAAAATTCCATGAAAAAATCCCAGAAAAAATCACGGGGGAAATACCCGGAAAAATCCCAAAAAATACCTGAAACACCTCCCAGTTCATCCCAGTTCATCCCAGTCCATCCCAGTCCATCCCAGTTCATCCCAGTCCGTCCCAGTTCCTCCCAGTCCGTCCCAGTTCATCCCAGTTCATCCCAGTCCATCCCAGTTCATCCCAGTCCGTCCCAGTTCCTCCCAGTCCGTCCCAGTCCGTCCCAGTCCATCCCAGTCCATCCCAGTCCATCCCAGTCCATCCCAGTCCGTCCCAGTCCGTCCCAGTCCGTCCCAGTTCGTCCCAGTCCATCCCAGTCCGTCCCAGTCCATCCCAGTCCATCCCAGTTGTCCCTAGTTCATCCCAGTCCGTCCCAGTTCGTCCCAGTCCATCCCAGTCCGTCCCAGTCCATCCCAGTCCGTCCCAGTCTGTCCCAGTTCATCCCAGTTCATCCCAGTCCGTCCCAGTCCGTCCCAGTCCATCCCAGTTCGTCCCAGTCCATCCCAGTTCGTCCCAGTCTGTCCCAGTTCCTCCCAGTTCCTCCCAGTCCATCCCAGTCCACTCCCAGTTCCTCCCAGTCCCTCCCAGTTTATCCCAGTCTATCCCAATCCATCCCCGTCCCTCCCAATCCCCTCCCAGTCCCTCCCAGTTTATCCCAGTCTATCCCAGTCCCATCCCAGTCCATCCCAGTTCGTCCCAGTCCATCCCAGTTTGTCCCAGTCCATCCCAGTCCCTCCTAATCCCATCCCAGTCCCTCCCAGTCCCTCCCAGTCCCTCCCAGTCACTCCCAATTCCCTTCACTTCCCTCCCAGTCATTCCCAGTCCTTCTCATTCTAACTCAATCCCCTCCCAGTCCCTCCCAGTTTATCCCAGTCTATCCCAGTCCCTCCCAATCCCCTCCCAGTCCATCCCAGTCACTCCCAGTCCCTCCCAATCCCCTCCCAGTCCCTCCCAGTTTATCCCAGTTTATCCCAGTACCCTTCTCCACGACTGCCAGCCGCAGGCTCTGGTTCCTGGCCAGGCTGTGCTGCTCTCCCAGTCCCTCCCAGTCACTCCCAATCCCCTCCCAGTCCCTCCCAATCAATCCCAGTTTATCCCAGTCTATCCCAGTCCCTCCCAGTCCCTCCCAGTTGCCTCCCAGTTTATCCCAGTACCCTTCTCCACGACTGCCAGCCGCAGGCTCTGGTTCCTGGCCAGGCTGTGCTGCTCTCCCAGTCCCTCCCAGTCCCTCCCAATCCCCTCCCAGTCTATCCCAGTCCCTCCCAGTCGCTCCCAGTGCCCCCAGTACCCTTCTCCACGACGGCCAGCCGCAGGCTCTGGTTCCTGGCCAGGCTGTAGGTGTACCCCTCGAAGGTCAGGTTCCTCCTCAGGCCGCACACGTAGTGCCCGGCGTGGGCGCGGCCGACGTGCGCCAGCCACACCGACAGGTCCTGCAGGTCCCGCGTGCCCCGCGAGCCGTTCCAGGCCAGCACGTCCAGGAACGGGCCCGGGGCCACCCACTGCCCCTCCTCGGGGCTGTAGTGCAGGATCTGCTGGGGGAAAACCAGTATAAACCAGTATGAACCAGTATAAACCTGTAAAAACCTGTAAAAACCCATAAAAACCTGTAAAAACCCGGTATGGACCAGTATGAACCAGTATGAACCAGTACGGGTCAGGGGCGACCCACTGCCCCTCCTCGGGGCTGTAGTGCAGGATCTGCGGGGGGAAAACCAGTATAAACCAGTATGAACCAGTATGAACCAGTATGGACCAGTATAGACCTGTAAAAACCTGTAAAAAACCAGTATGGACCAGTATGAACCAGCACAGGTCAGGAGCCACCCACTGCCCCTCCTCGGGGCTGTAGTGCAGGATCTGGGGGGAAAACCAGTATAAACCAGTATGAACCAGTATGGACCAATATAAACCTGTAAAAACCCAGTATGGACCAGTATGGACCAGTATGAACCAGTGGGTGGCCAAGTGGTGCTTAGGGTGGCTCCCAGTCCCTCCCAGTATAAACCAGTAACCCCAAAACCCCTCCCAGTCCCTCCCAGTCCATCCCAGTTCCCCTCATTGACCTCCCAGTCTCTCTCCAGCTCCCTCTGGTGTCAGATTTGGGAACCGCAGCGTCCTCCCAGTAACTCCCAGTAACTCCCAGTAACTCCCAGTCCCTCCCAGTCCCTCCCAGTCCCTCCCAGTCCCCCTGAAACCCCTCCCAGTCCCTCCCAGTATAAACCAGTAATCCCAGTCACCTTCTGGAAGTGGGGGGCCCCCTCAGGGCGGAAGAACCACTCGCTCTCGGCCTCGGCCGGGGTCTCACCAGCCCCTCCCAGTATAAACCAGTAACCCCCAATCGCCCCCCAGTCCCTCCCAGTGCCCCTCAAACCCCTCCCAGTCCATCCCAGTATAAACCAGTAACCCCAATCCCCTCCCAGTCCCTCCCAGTATAAACCAGTAACCCCTAATCCCCTCCCAGTCCATCCCAGTTCCCCTCATTGACCTCCCAGTCTCTCTCCAGCTCCCTCTGGTGGCAGATTTGGGAATTGCAGCGTCCTCCCAGTAACTCCCAGTAACTCCCAGTAACTCCCAGTCGCCCTGAAACCCCTCCCAGTCCCTCCCAGTCCCCCTCATACCCCTCCCAGTCCCTCCCAGTATAAACCAGTAACCCCCAATCCCCTCCCAGTCCCCTCATTGACCTCCCAGTGTCTCTCCAGCTCCCTCTGGTGGCAGATTTGGGAACCGCAGCATCTTCCCAGTAACTCCCAGTAACTCCCAGTAACTCCCAGTCCCCCTGAAACCCCTCCCAGTATAAACCAGTATAAACCAGTAATCCCAGTCACCTTCTGGAAGTGGGGAGCCCCCTCAGGCCGGAAGAACCACTCGCTCTCAGCCTCGGCCGGGGTCTCACCAATCCCTCCCAGTATAAACCAGTAACCCCCAATCGCCTCCCAGTCCCTCCCAGTCCCTCCCAATCTCCTCCCAGTCCCTCCCAGTATAAACCAGTAATCCCAGTCACCTTCTGGAAGTGGGGGGCCCCCTCAGGGCGGAAGAACCACTCGCTCTCAGCCTCGGCCGGGGTCTCACCAGTCCCTCCCAGTCCCTCCCAGTAACTCCTTGTAACTCCCAGTCCATCCCAGTCTCTCCCAGTATAAACCAGTAACTCCCAGTCCCCCTCAAACCCCTCCCAGTCCTTCCCAGTATAAACCAGTAACCCCCAATCCCCTCCCAGTTCCCCTCATTAACCTCTCACTGTCCCCCCAGCTCCCTCTGGTGGCAGATTTGGGAACCGCAGCGTCCTCCCAGTAACTCCCAGTAACTCCCAGTAACTCCCAGTAACTCCCAGTCCCCCTCTAACCCCTCCCAGTCCCTCCCAGTATAAACCAGTAATCCCAGTCACCTTCTGGAAGTGGGGGGCCCCCTCAGGCCGGAAGAACCACTCGCTCTCGGCCTCGGCCGGGGTCTCACCAATCCCTCCCAGTCCCTCCCAATAACTCCCAGTCCTCTTCAAACCCCTCCCAGTCCCTCCCAGTCCCCCTCAAACCCCTCCCAGTCCATCCCAGTATAAACCAGTAACCCCAAAACCCATCCCAGTCCATCCCAGTCACCCTCATTGACCTCTCACTGTCCCCCCAGCTCTCCCTGGTGGCAGATTTGGGAATTGCAGCATCCTCCCAGTAACTCCCAGTAACTCCCAGTAACTCCCAGTCCCCCTCAAACCCCTCCCAGTCCCTCCCAGTCCCCCTCAAACCCCTCCCAGTCCATCCCAGTATAAACCAGTCCATCCCAGTCTCTCCCAGTCCATCCCAGTTCCCCTCAATGACCTCCCAGTGTCTCTCCAGCTCCCTCTGGTGGCAAATTGGGGAACCGCAGCGTCCTCCCAGTAACTCCCAGTAACTCCCAGTAACTCCCAGTAACTCCCAGTCCCTCCCAATCTCCTCCCAGTATAAACCAGTATAAACCAGTAACCCCAGTCACCTTCTGGAAGTGGGGGGCCCCCTCAGGCCGGAAGAACCACTCGCTCTCGGCCTCGGCCGGGGTCTCACCAATCCCTCCCAGTCCCTCCCAGTAACTCCCAGTAACTCCCAGTCCCCCTCAAACCCCTCCCAGTCCATCCCAGTATAAACCAGTAACCCCAAAACCCCTCCCAGTCCATCCCAGTTCCCCTCATTGACCTCCCGGTGTCTCTCCAGCTCCCTCTGGTGGCAGATTTGGGAACCGCAGCGTCCTCCCAGTAACTCCCAGTAACTCCCAGTCCCCCTGAAACCCCTCCCAGTATAAACCAGTCCCTCCCAGTATAAACCAGTAATCCCAGTCACCTTCTGGAAGTGGGGGGCCCCCTCAGGGCGGAAGAACCACTCGCTCTCGGCCTCGGCCGGGGTCTCACCAGTCCCTCCCAGTCCCTCCCAGTAACTCCCAGTAACTCCCAGTCCCCCTCAAACCCCTCCCAGTCCCTCCCAGTATAAACCAGTGAACCCCAATCCCCTCCCAGTATATCCCAGTCCATCCCAGTCTCCTCCCAGTCCATCCCAGTTCCCCTCATTGACCTCCCAGTCTCTCTCCAGCTCCCTCTGGTGTCAGATTTGGAAACCGCAGCGTCCTCCCAGTAACTCCCAGTAACTCCCAGTAACTCCCAGTAACTCCCGGTCCCCCTGAAACCCCTCCCAGTATAAACCAGTATAAACCAGTAATCCCAGTCACCTTCTGGAAGTGTGGAGCCCCCTCAGGCCGGAAGAACCACTCGCTCTCGGCCTCGGCCGGGGTCTCACCAGTCCCTCCCAGTATAAACCAGTAACCCCCAATTGCCCCCCAGTCCATCCCAGTCCCCCTCAAACCCCTCCCAGTCCCTCCCAGTATAAACCAGTAACCCCAAAACCCCTCCCAGTCCATCCCAGTTCCCCTCATTGACCTCCCAGTCTCTCTCCAGCTCCCTCTGGTGGCAGATTTGGGAACCGCAGCGTCCTCCCAGTAACTCCCAGTAACTCCCAGTCCCTCCCAGTAACTCCCAGTCCCCCTCAAACCCCTCCCAGTATAAACCAGTAATCCCAGTCACCTTCTGGAAGTGGGGGGCCCCCTCAGGCCGGAAGAACCACTCGCTCTCGGCCTCGGCCGGGGTCTCGCCAGTCCCTCCCAGTATAAACCAGTAACCCCCAATTGCCCCCCAGTCCCTCCCAGTCCCCCTCAAACCCCTCCCAGTCCATCCCAGTAAAAACCAGTAACCTCAAAACCCATCCCAGTCCATCCCAGTTCCCCTCAATGACCTCCCAGTGTCTCTCCAGCTCCCTCTGGTGTCAGATTTGGGAATTGCAGCGTCCTCCCAGTAACTCCCAGTACTCCCAGTAACTCCCAGTAACTCCCAGTCCACCCAGTATAAACCAGTAACTCCCAGTCCCCCTCAAACCCCTCCCAGTCCCTCCCAGTATAAACCAATAACCTCCAATCCCCTCCCAGTTCCCCTCATTAACCTCTCACTGTCCCCCCAGCTCCCTCTGGTGGCAGATTTGGGAACCGCAGCGTCCTCCCAGTAACTCCCAGTCCCTCCCAGTAACTCCCAGTCCCCCTGAAACCCCTCCCAGTATAAACCAGTATAAACCAGTAATCCCAGTCACCTTCTGGAAGTGGGGAGCCCCCTCAGGGCGGAAGAACCACTCGCTCTCGGCCTCGGCCGGGGTCTCACCAATCCCTCCCAGTTCCCTCCCAGTCCCTCCCAGTAACTCCCAGTCCTCTTCAAACCCCTCCCAGTCCCTCCCAGTATAAACCAGTAACCTCAAAACCCCTCCCAGTCCATCCCAGTTCTCCTCATTGACCTCCCAGTGTCTCTCCAGCTCCCTCTGGTGGCAGATTTGGGAATTGCAGCATTCTCCCAGTAACTCCCAGTAACTCCCAGTCCATCCCAGTCTCTCCCAGTATAAACCAGTAACTCCCAGTCCCCCTCAAACCCCTCCCAGTCCCTCCCAGTATAAACCAATAACCCCCAATCCCCTCCCAGTCCCCTCATTGACCTCCCAGTGTCTCTCCAGCTCCCTCTGGTGGCAGATTTGGGAACCGCAGCGTCCTCCCAGTAACTCCCAGTAACTCCCAGTCCCTCCCAGTCCCCCTGAAACCCCTCCCAGTATAAACCAGTATAAACCAGTCCCTCCCAGTCACCTTCTGGAAGTGGGGGGCCCCCTCAGGGCGGAAGAACCACTCGCTCTCGGCCTCGGCCGGGGTCTCACCAGTCCCTCCCAGTATAAACCAGTAACTCCCAGTAACCTCCAGTCCCCCTCAAACCCCTCCCAGTCCTTCCCAGTATAAACCAGTAACCTCAAAACCCCTCCCAGTCCATCCCAGTTCTCCTCATTGACCTCCCAGTGTCTCTCCAGCTCCCTCTGGTGGCAGATTTGGGAATTGCAGCGTCCTCCCAGTAACTCCCAGTAACTCCCAGTAACTCCCAGTAACTCCCAGTAACTCCCAGTCCCTCCTAGTCCCTCCCAAACCCCTCCCAGTCCCTCCCAGTATAAACCAGTAACCCCAGTCACCTTCTGGAAGTGGGGGGCCCCCTCAGGCCGGAAGAACCACTCGCTCTCGGCCTCGGCCGGGGTCTCGCTGCGCCGCTTGCAGGCGATGCAGAGCAGCCGGAACGGCGCCCCCAGCACGGCCTCGGTGCCCGAGGCCACCTCCACGCAGCCCCCCAGGGCCCCCGAAACTGCGGGGAGGGGAGGGGGAGGGGTCAGGATTCCCGAAATTCCCAAAATTCCCAAATTTTACCGAAATTCCCAAAAAAAAACCCCGCGAAATTCCGTTGGGATTTGGGGAAAAAATGGTAAAAATTGGCTCTGAAATTGTTAAAATCGACCCAAATTGGAGCCAAAATAAGCCCAAATTTCTTCCCAAAAATGGGGCAGGATAAAAGGAGGGTCAGAATTCCCAAAATTCCCAAAATTCCCCGAGTTTTACCGAAATTCCCAAAAAAAACCCCGCGAAATTCCGTTGGGATTCGGGGAAAAAAATGGTAAAAATCCGACTTGAAATTGTTAAAATCGACCCAAATTGGAGCCAAAATAAACCCAAATTTCTCCCCAAAAATGGGGCAGGATAAAAGGAGGGTCAAAATTCCCAAAATTCCCAAAATTCCCCGAATTTTACCGAAATTCCCAAAAAAACCCCGCCAAATTCCGTTGGGATTTGGGTGAAAAACGGCAAAAAATCCGACTTGAAACTGTTAAAATCGACCCAAATTGGAGCCAAAATAAACCCAAATTTCTTCCCAAAATTGGGGAGAGGGAAAAGTGGGGTCAGGATTCCCAAAATTCCCAAAATTCCCCAAATTTTCCCGAAATTCCCAAAAAAAACCCCCGCCAAATTCCGTTGGGATTTGGGTGAAAAACGGCAAAAAATCCGACTTGAAATTGTTAAAATCGACCCAAATTAGAGCCAAAATAAACCCAAATTTCTCATCCAGGATCCCAAAAATGGGGAGGGATAAAAGGAGGGTCAGGATTCCCAAAATTCCCAAAATTCCCAAAATTCCCGAAATTTTACCGAAATTCCCAAAAAAAACCCCGCGGAATTCCGTTGGGATTCGGGTGAAAAAATGGTAAAAATTGGCACTGAAATTGTTAAAATCGACCCAAATTGGAGCCAAAATAAACCCAAATTTCTTCCCAAAATTGGGGAGAGGGAAAAGTGGGGTCAGGATTCCCAAAATTCCCAAAATTCCCGAATTTTCCCAAAAATTCCAAAAAAAATGCTGTGAAATTCTGTTGGGATTTGGGTAAAAAATGGTAAAAATCCGACTTGAAATTGTTAAAATCGACCCAAATTGGAGCCAAAATAAACCCAAATTTCTCCCCAAAAATGGGGCAGGATAAAAGGAGGGTCAGAATTCCCAAAATTCCCAAAATTTTACCGAAATTCCCAAAAAAAACCCCGCGGAATTCCGTTGGGATTCGGGTGAAAAACGGCAAAAAAATCCGATTGAAATTATTAAATTCTGCCCAAAATGGAATTAAAATAAACCCAAATTTCTTCCCAAAAATGGGGCAGGATAAAAGGAGGGTCAGGATTCCCAAAATTCCCAAAATTCCCCAAATTTTACCGAAATTCCCAAAAAAAACCCCGCGGAATTCCGTTGGGATTTGGGTGAAAAACGGCAAAAAAATCCGATTGAAATTATTAAATTCTGCCCAAAATGGAATTAAAATAAACCCAAATTTCTCCCCAAAAATGGGGAGAGGGAAAAGTGGGGTCAGGATTCCCAAAATCCACAAAATTCCCGAAATTTTCCCAAAAAATCCCGAAATTACAGAAAAATTCTGTTGAGATTTGAGCGAAATTTGGGCAAAAATTGGCCCTAAAATTATTAAATTCCACCCAAAATGGAATGAAAATAAAACCGAAATTCTCCTCAAAAATGGAGAGAGGGAAAAGTGGGGTCAGGATTCCCAAAATTCCCAAAATTCCCGAATTTTCCCAAAAATTCCAAAAAAAATGCTGTGAAATTCTGTTGGGATTTGGGTAAAAAATGGTAAAAATCCGTCCTGAATTTATTAAAATTGACCCAAATTGGAGCCAAAATTCACCCTCAGGATCCCAAATTTAAGGAGGGGGAGAAGAGGAACCAGAATTCCCAAAATTCCCAAATTTTCCCAAAAAATCCCGAAATTCCAGAAAAATTCTGTTGAGATTTGAGCAAAATTTGGGTAAAAATTTGCCCTAAAATTATTAAATTCCACCCAAATTGGAGCCAAAATTCACCCTCAGGATCCCAAAATTGGGGAGGGGGAAGAGAGGAACAAGAAGTCCCAAAATTCCCAAAATTCCAGAAAAATTCCTAAAAAATTTGGCCAAAATTAGGCCCAGAAATTATCAAAATTTGCTCCAAAAATAATCAAAATCCAGCCCCCCAAAAATCCCAAAATTCCCCAAAAAAATGCCAAAATTCCCAAAAAAAAATCCACCAAAATTCCCCCAAAAAATCCCAAAAATCCAAAAAAAAAGCCAAAATTCCCAAAAAAATCCGCAAAAAATCCCAAAATTCCACAAAAAATCTCAAAAGTTTCCAAAAAATCCCAAAATTAACCCCATAAAAAAATCCCAAAATTCCCACAAAAATCCCAAAATTCCCAAAAAATCCCAAAATTCCCCAAAAAATTGCCAAAAATTCCAAAAAAATCCCAAAATTCCCCAAAAAATCCCAAAAAATCCCAACATTTCCCAAAAAAAAAATCCCAAAATTTCTGAAAAAATCCCAAAATTGCCTCCCCAAAAAATCCCAAAATTCCCAAAAAAATCCCAAAATTGACCCAAAAATTGGCCCAAAATTGGCCAATTGGGAGATTTTGGGGTCCCACGTGACATTTTCGGGGTCCCACGTGACATTTTCGGACATTTTTTGGGGTCCCAGGGACATTCTGGGGACAATTTGGGGTCCCAGGTGAAAATTTTGGACAATTTTGGGATTCCAAGGTGACATTTAGGGGTTCCCAGGTGACATTTTTGGGGTCCCAGGGACATTTTTGGGCATTTTTGGGTTCCCATGTGACACTTGGGGACAATTTTGGGTCCCAGGTGACATTTTGGGGACATTTTTGGGGTCCCACGACACAATTTTTGGGGTCCCAGGTGACATCTTGGGGACATTTTTGGGGTCCCAAGTGACATTTTTGGACAATTTTGGGTTCCCAGGTGACATTTTGGGGGTCCCAGGGACATTTTTGGGCATTTTTTGGGGTCCCAGGTGACACCTGGGGACATTTTTGGGGTCCCAAGTGACATTTTTGGACAATTTTGGGTTCCCAGGTGACATTTTGGGGGTCCCAGGTGACATTTTTGGGCATTTTTTGGGGTCCCAGGTGACACCTGGGGACATTTTGGGGACATTCGGGACTTTCCGGTGACATTCGGGGGGTCCCGAACTCACCCTCGAGGAGCCCGAGGAGCAGCGGCAGCAACATGGCGGCACTTCGGCACTTTCCGGACACCTTCGGCACTTTCCGGACACCTTCGGCACCTTCCGGACACCTTCGGTAACTTCCGGACACCTTCGGCTCTTTCCGCCCCTCCCCGAACTCCTTCCCGCTATTTCCGGCCCGGTTCCGCTATTTCCGCTCCGCTTCGGCTCTTTCCGGCCCGGCTCGGCTCTTTCCGTCCCGCTCCCTCCTTCCTTCGTTTCTTCGGCTCTTTCCGGCCGCGGTTCTGATTTTTCCGGCCCAGTTCAGCCCAGTCCGGCCCAGTTCGGCCCAGTTCAGCGGTTCCGGCCGCCCCTCAGCCCCCTGCCCGGCCCATGGGCCCCTCCCCCGCGGCAGGAGGAGGAGGAGGAGGAGGAGGACGAGCCCTGAGGAGCCGCCTCAGGGCATGGCCGGACCCTCCTCAGGGTCCGCTCCGGTCCCGCTCCGGTTCCGCTCCGGTCCCGCTCCGGTTCCGCTTCGGCTCCTCTCGGCTCCGCTCCGTCCCCGCTCTTCGGCTCTTTTCGGCTCCGCTTCGGCTCTTTCCGGCTCTTTTCGGCGCCGCTCGCTCCCGGCGCACTGCGGCGCCCGAGGGGGGGGCGGGACACGCTGGTGACGTCACGGGGTGGGCGTGGCTTAGCCAAATATGGAAAACCCGCCCCTCTCCGTGTCCCCCAAAAAGGTCGCGATGTCCCCGAGGTGTCGCCGACGTGTCGCTGTGTCGTGGTGGCCTCAAAAAGCGTCCGGGTGTCCCCAAAGTGTCCCCAAGTCCCTCCCGGTGTCCCCAGCGGTGTCCCCGTGTCCCCAAATCTGTCCCTGCGTCCATCCCGCTGTCCCCCAGGATGTCCCCAAGTCCTTCTTGGTGTCCCCAAATTCCCAGGAGGGTCCCCAAGGGTGTCCCCATGTCCCCAGTGATGTCCCCAAGGTCATCCCGGTGTCCCCAGGGGTGTCCCCCTGTCCCCAAGTCCCTCCCAATGTCCCCAAAGTGTCCCCAAGTCCCTCCTGGTGTCCCCAAATTCCCAGCAGTGTCCCCCACATTGTCCCAGTGTCCATCCCAGTGTCCCCAACTGTGTCCCCATGTCCCCAGTGGTGTCCCCAGAGTGTCCCCAGAGTGTCCCCAAATCCATCCCAGTGTCCCCAAGAGTGTCCCCATGTCCCCAAGTCCCTCCTGGTGTCCCCAGGGCCACTCCAGTGTCCCCAAGTCCACCCCAGTGTCCCCAAGTCCCTCCTGGTGTCCCCAACTCCATCCCAGTGTCCCCAAAGTGTCCCCAAGGATGTCCCCAAGTCCCTCCCAGTGTCCCAAGGCCATCCCAGTGTCCCCAAAGTGTCCCCAAATCCATCCCAGTGTCCGCAAGTCCCTCCTGGTGTCCCCAAAGCGTCCTCAGGGATGTCCCCAAATCCATCCCAGTGTCCCCAAATTGTCCCCAGAGTGTCCCCAAGGATGTCCCCAAGTCCCTCCCAGTGTCCCAAGGCCATCCCAGTGTCCCCAAAGTGTCCCCAAAGTGTCCCCAAGTCCCTCCTGGTGTCCCCAGAGTGTCCCCAGAAAATCTCCAGCGCTCTCGGTTCGGTCTCAGCTTTATTTGAACGTCCCCAGGGCTGTCCCCAGCTCCTGCTGGTGTCCCCAGGTGTCCCCCAGGTGTGCCCAGGTGTCCCCCAGGTGTGCCCAGGTGTCCCCAGGTGTCCCCCAGGTGTCACTTGTAGAACTCGTGCTCCTGCTCGTCCTTCTTGATGACGGTTTTGTACGCCTTCTCGAAATCCTTGGCCAGCACGATGTACCTGTTCTCCCTGACGGCCAGCATGCCGCCCTGGGGACACACCTGAGTGTCACCTGTGTCACCTGTGTCACCTACAGGGTCACCTGTGTCACCCCCAGGGTCACCTGTGTGATCTACACTGAGCTACAGCCACACCTGTGTCACCTGTGCCAACACCTGTTCTCCCTGACGGCCAGCATGCCGCCCTGGGGACACACCTGAGTGTCACCTGTGCCATCCCCAGGGTCACCTGTGCCATCCCCAGGGTCACCTGTGTCACCTGCACTGAGCTACAGCCACACCTGTGTCACCTGTGCCAACACCTGTTCTCCCTGACGGCCAGCATGCCGCCCTGGGGACACACCTGAGTGTCACCTGTGTCACCTGTGCCATCCCCAGCGTCACCTGTGTCACCTGTGCCACCCCCAGGGTCACCTGTGTCACCTACAGCCACACCTGTGTCACCTGTGCCAGCACGATGTACCTGTTCTCCCTGACGGCCAGCATGCCTCCCTGGGGACACACCTGAGTGTCACCTGTGCCATCCCCAGGGTCACCTGTGCCACCTGTGTCACCTGTGTCACCCCCAGGGTCACCTGTGTGATCTACACTGAGATACAGCCACACCTGTGTCACCTGTGCCATCCCCAGGGTCACCTGTGCCACCTACAGCCACCCCTGTGTCACCTACAGCCACACCTGTGTCACCTACAGCCACACCTGTGTCACCTACAGCCACACCTGTGTCACCTGTGCCAGCACGATGTACCTGTTCTCCCTGACGGCCAGCATCCCGCCCTGGGGACACACCTGAGTGTCACCTGTGCCACCTGTGCCACCTACACAGAGCTACAGCCACACCTGTGTCACCTGTGCCAACACCTGTTCTCCCTGACGGCCAGCATCCCGCCCTGGGGACACACCTGAGTGTCACCTGTGTCACCTGAGTCACCTGTGCCATCCCCAGGGTCACCTGTGCCACCCCCAGGGTCACCTGTGTGATCTACACTGAGCTACAGCCACACCTGTGTCACCTGTGTCACCTACAACCACACCTGTGTCACCTGTGCCAACACCTGTTCTCCCTGACGGCCAGCATCCCGCCCTGGGGACACACCTGAGTGTCACCTGTGCCATCCCCAGGGTCACCTGTGCCACCTACACAGAGCTACAGCCACACCTGTGCCACCTGTGTCACCTGCACTGAGCTACAGCCACACCTGTGTCACCTGTGTCACCTACAGCCACACCTGTGTCACCTGTGCCCCCCCCAGGCCACGGGCACAGCTCACCTGTGCTCCCAGTGACGTCACCTGTGTCACCTCTGCTGTCACCTGTGCCAGGTGTGTCCTATCACCTGAGCCAGGTATCTCAGGTGTCACCTGTCCCAGGTGAGCCCAGGTGAACCCCACACCTGCCCCAGGTGAGCCCAGGTGTGTCCAGGTGAGCCCAGGTGAGCCCCACACCTGCCCCAGGTGTGTCCAGGTGAGCCCAGGTGAGCCCCACACCTGCCCCAGGTGTGTCCAGGTGAGCCCCACACCTGCCCCAGGTGAGCCCAGGTGTGCCCAGGTGAGCCCCACACCTGCCCCAGGTGAGCCCAGGTGAGCCCAGGTGAGCCCCACACCTGCCCCAGGTGTGCCCAGGTGTGCCCAGGTGAGCCCCACACCTGCCCCAGGTGAGCCCCACACCTGCCCCAGGTGCTCTCACCTCCTGGCAGATGGAGTTGATGTCGGCCCCCGAGATCTTGTCCGGCCGCGCCACGTCTGGGCCAGGGGTCAAGGAAACCGCACAGGTGTGCCCAGGTGTGTCCCTGGCACATCCAGGTGTGCCCAGGTGTGTCCCAATCCCCCCCAGGTGTGTCCCAATCCCCCCCAGGTGCCCCCAGGTGCACCCAGGTGCAGGATACAATCCTCCAGGTGTGTTCTATCCCTCCCCAGGTGCCCCCAGGTATGTCCCAACCCTCCCCAGGTGTGTTCTATCCCTCCCCAGGTGCCCCCAGGTATGTCCCAACCCTCCCCAGGTGTGTTCTATCCCCCCCTGCTCCCCCCAGGTGCGGATACAATCCTCCAGGTGTGTTCTATCCCTCCCCAGGTGCCCCCAGGTATGTCCCAACCCTCCCCAGGTGTGTTCTATCCCCCCCTGCTCCCCCCAGGTGCGGATACAATCCTCCAGGTGTGTTCTATCCCCCCCAGGTGTGCCCAGGTGTGCCCTGTTCCCCCCAGGTGTGGATACAATCCTCCAGGTGTGTTATATCCCCCCAGGTGTGTCCCTATCCCCCCCAGGTGTGTTCTATCCCCCCCAGGTGTGCCCCATTCCCTCCCAGGTGTGCCCAGGTGCGCCCAGGTGTGGGATACAATCCTCCAGGTGTGTTCTATCCCTCCCCAGGTGTGCCCAGGTGTGTTCTATCCCGCCCAGGTGCGGATACAATCCTCCAGGTGTGTCCCAATCCCCCCCAGGTGAGCCCAGGTGCGCCCAGGTGCGGATACAATCCTCCAGGTGTGTTATATCCCCCCCAGGTGCCCCCAGGTGTGTTCTATCCCGCCCAGGTGCGGATACAATCCTCCAGGTGTGCCCCATTCCCTCGCAGGTGTATTCTATACCTCCCCAGGTGTGTCCCAGGTGTGCCCAGGTGCCCCCAGGTGTGCCCTGCTCCCCCCAGGTGCGGATACAATCCTCCAGGTGTGTCCCAACCCTCCCCAGGTGTGTTCTATGCCCCCCCAGGTGTGCCCAGGTGAGTTCTATCCCCCCCAGGTGCGGATACAATCCTCCAGGTGTGTTCTATCCCCCCCAGGTGTGCCCTGCTCCCCCCAGGTGCGCCCAGGTGCGGATACAATCCTCCAGGTGTGTTCCTATCCCCCCCAGGTGTGTTCTATCCCCCCCAGGTGCGGATACAATCCTCCAGGTGTGTCCCAACCCTCCCCAGGTGTGCCCAGGTGTGTTCTATCCCCCTCAGGTGTGTCCCAATGCCCCCCAGGTGTGCCCTGCTCCCCCCAGGTGCGGATACAATCCTCCAGGTGTATCCCAACCCTCCCCAGGTGCCCCCAGGTGTGTCCCAATCCCCCCCAGGTGTGTTCTATCCCCCCCTGCTCCCCCCAGGTGCGGATACAATCCTCCAGGTGTGTTATATCCCCCCCAGGTGTGCCCAGGTGTGTTCTATCCCCCCCAGGTGTGCCCTGCTCCCCCCAGGTGCGGATACAATCCGCCAGGTGTGTTCCTATCCCCCCCAGGTGAGTTCTATCCCCCCCAGGTGCGCCCAGGTGTGTTCTATCCCGCCCAGGTGCGGATACAATCCTCCAGGTGTGTCCCAATCCCCCCCAGGTGAGCCCAGGTGCGCCCAGGTGCGGATACAATCCTCCAGGTGTGTTATATCCCCCCCAGGTGCCCCCAGGTGTGTTCTATCCCGCCCAGGTGCGGATACAATCCTCCAGGTGTGCCCCATTCCCTCGCAGGTGTATTCTATACCTCCCCAGGTGTGTCCCAGGTGTGCCCAGGTGCCCCCAGGTGTGCCCAGGTGCGGATACAATCCTCCAGGTGTGTCCCAACCCTCCCCAGGTGCCCCCAGGTGTGTTCTATCCCCCCCAGGTGCGGATACAATCCTCCAGGTGTGTTCTATCCCCCCCAGGTGTGTTCTATCCCCCCAGGTGCGCCCAGGTGCGGATACAATCCTCCAGGTGTGTTCCTATCCCCCCCAGGTGTGTTCTATCCCCCCCAGGTGCGGATACAATCCTCCAGGTGTGTCCCAACCCTCCCCAGGTGAGTTCTATCCCCCCCAGGTGCGGATACAATCCTCCAGGTGTGTTCCTATCCCCCCCAGGTGTGTTCTATCCCCCCCAGGTGCGGATACAATCCTCCAGGTGTGTCCCAACCCTCCCCAGGTGAGTTCTATCCCCCCCAGGTGCGGATACAATCCTCCAGGTGTGCCCCATTCCCTCCCAGGTGCCCCCAGGTGCGCCCAGGTGCGGATACAATCCTCCAGGTGTGTTCTATCCCCTCCAGGTGTGTTCTATCCCTCCCCAGGTGAGCCCAGGTGTGTCCCTGCTCCCCCCAGGTGCGCCCAGGTGCGGATACAATCCTCCAGGTCCACCTCCTCGCTCAGGTTCATCTTGCCGGTGATGGTGGAGAAGATGAGGCGCTTCTGGCGCCGGTCGGGCAGCGGGAACTCGATCTTGCGGTCCAGGCGGCCGGGCCGGAGCAGCGCCGGGTCCAGCGTGTCGGCGCGGTTGGTGGCCATGATCACCTGGGCACAGGTGAGGGGGTTAGAGACACACCTGGGCACAGGTGAGGGGTCAGGGGCACACCTGGGCACAGGTGAGACACCCCAGAGCCATAAAACTCTGATAAAACCCTGGGAATTGCTGATCCAGGTGTGCCCAGGTGTGCCCAGTTGGTGGCCATGATCACCTGGGGACAGGTGAGGGGGGGTCAGGGTCACACCTGGGCACAGGTGAGGCACCCCAGAGCCATCAAATCCCAATAAAACCCAAAAAAGCCCTGATAAAACCCTGGGAATTGCTGATCCAGGTGTGCCCAGGTGTGCCCAGGTGCGCCCAGGTTGGTGGCCATGATCACCTGGAGACAGGTGAGGGGGTCAGGGGCACACCTGGGCACATGTAAGGAACACCTGAGATACCCCAGAGCCAGAAAACCCCAATAAAACCCCAAAATTGCTGATCCAGGTGTGCCCAGGTGTGCCCAGTTTGTGGCCATGATCACCTGGGCACAGGTGAGGGGGGGTCAGGGGCACACCTGGGCACAGGTGAGGCACCCCAGAACCATCAAATCCCAATAAAACTCTGGTAAAACCCCGGGAATTGCTGGTCCAGGTGTGCCCAGGTGTGCCCAGGTGTGCTCAGTTTGTAGCCATGATCACCTCAGGACAGGTAAGTGACTCGAGGACACACCTGGGGACAGGTGAGGGGGGGTCGGGGCACACCTGGGCACAGGTGAGACACCTCAGAGCTACAAAACCCCCATAAAAATCTGATAAAACCCAGGGAATTGCTGAGCCAGGTGTGCCCAGGTGTGCCCAGGTGCGTCCCCAATCCATGGCCATGATCACCTGGGCACAGGTGAGACACCCCAGAGCCATAAAACTCTGATAAAACCCCGGGAATTACAGATCCAGGTGTGCCCAGTTTGTGGCCATGATCACCTGGGCACAGGTGAGGGGGGGGTTAGAGACACACCTGGGCACAGGTGAGGGGTCAGGGGCACACCTGGGCACAGGTGAGGCACCCCAGAGCCACAAAACCCCAATAAAACCCCATAAAACCCTGGGAATTGCTGATCCAGGTGTGCCCAGGTGTGCCCAGGTTGGTGGCCATGATCACCTGAGGACAGGTAAGTGACTCGAGGACACACCTGGGGACAGGTGAGGAGTCAGGGACACACCTGGGCACAGGTGAGACACCCCAGAGCCACAAAACCCCCATAAAAATCTGATAAAACCCTGGGAATTGCTGGTCCAGGTGTGCCCAGGTGTGCCCAGGTGTGCCCAGGTTGGTGGCCATGATCACCTGGGTGCAGGTGAGGGGGGGTCAGGGGCACACCTGGGCACAGGTGAGATACCTCAGAGCCACAAACCCCCATAAAAATCTGATAAAACCCTGGGAATTGCTGGTCCAGGTGTGCCCAGGTGTGCCCAGGTTGTGGCCATGATCAACTGGGGAGAGGTGAGGGGGGGTCAGGGGCACACCTGGGCACACCTGTGGTCACCAGGGGCACACCTGGGCACACCTGAGCACACCTGTGCTCCCTTGGGGCTCACCTGGGGCACACCTGGGCACACCTGGGGCACACCTGAGCACACCTGGGGCACACCTGGTCACACCTGTGCTCACCTGGGGCTCACCTGAGCACACCTGGGTCACACCTGTCCCACCTGTCCCACCTGTGCTCACCTTGACGTTGACGTTCTGGTCGAACCCGTCCATCTGGTTCAGCAGCTCCAGGAGGATCCGCTGAACCTCACGGTCGGCTGGGGGGAAATTTGGGAATTTCGGGGATTTTGGGAATTTTGGGGGGATTTGGGATTTGGGATTTTGGGGATTTTGGGGATTTTGGGGTTTTGGGGAATTTAGGATTTTCGGGATTTTGGGGGCTTTGGGAATTTTGAGAACTGGGGGATTTTGGGATTTTTGGAATTCGGGGATTTTAAGGAATTTTGGGAATTATTTGGGGGTTTTGGGGGATTTTGGGATTTCTGGGAATTTGGGGATTCTGCATCCCAGCGCAGCCCCCTCCTCAAATTCAGCCCCTCACCGCCGGTCTGGGGTCCCCAAACCCCACCCAGGACCCCCCAAAGTCCCCCCAAATCCCACCCAGGACCCCCCAAACTCCTTCCCAACCCATCCCCCTCCCCAAATCCGGCCCCTCACCGCCGGTCTGGGCGTCTCCAAACCCAAACCAGGACCCCCCAAATCCCCCCAAAAACCCCCCAAACTGCCCCCCAACCCATCCCCCTCCCCAAATCCGGCCCCTCACCCCTGGTCTGGAGTCCCCAAACCCCACCCAGGACCCCCCAAACCCCCCCAAACCCCACCCCAAACCCCCCTAACTCCACTCAGGACCCCCCAAATCCCACCCAAAAACCCCCAAATTCCATCCTAAACCACCCCAAATCCCACCCAGGACCCCCCAAACTCCCCCCAGAACCCCCCAAATCCCACCCAGGACCCCCCAAATTCCCTCCAGGACCCCCTGAACTTCCCCCCAACCCATCCCCCTCCCCAAATCCGGCCCCTCACCGCCGGTCTGGAGTCCCCAAACCCCACCCAGGACCCCCTAAAGTCCCCCCAAATCCCACCCAGGACCCCTCAAACCCCACCCCAAACCCCACTAACCCCACTCAGGACCCCCAAAACCCCACCCACCACTCCCCAAACCTAACCCAGGACCCCCCAAATCCCACCCAGGACCCCCCAAACTGCCCCCCAACCCATCCCCCTCCCCAAATCCGGCCCCTCACCGCCGGTCTGGGGTCTCCAAACCCCACCCAGGACCCTCCAAACCCCCCCCAGAACCCCCCAAATCCCACCCAGGACCCCCCAAAATCCCCCCAAATCCCACCCAGGACCCCTCAAATCCCCCCAAAACCCCCCAAACTCCCCCCCAACCCATCCCCCTCCCCAAATCCAGCCCCTCACCGCTGGTCTGGGCGTCTCCAAACCCAAACCAGGACCCCCCAAATCCCCCCAAAAACCCCCCAAACTCCTTCCTAACGCAGCCCCCTCCCCAAATCCGGCCCCTCACCGCCGGTCTGGGCGTCTCCAAACCCCACCCAGGACCCTCTAAAATCCCCCCCAAACCCCACCCCAAACCCCCCTAACTCCACTCAGGACCCCCCAAATCCCACCCAAAAACCCCCAAATTCCATCCTAAACCACCCCAAATCCCACCGAGGACCCCCCAAACTCCCCCCAGAACCCCCCAAATCCCACCCAGGACCCCCCAAAATCCCCCCCCAACCCATCCCCCTCCCCATCCCAGCCCCTCACCGCCGGTCTGGGGTCTCCAAACCCCACCCAGGACCCCCCAAAAACCCCCCAAAAACCCCCAAACTCCCCCCAAATTCCATCCTAAACCACCCCAAACCCCACCCAGGACCCCCCAAACTCCACCCAGGACCCCCCAAGCCCCACACACCACTCCCCAAACCTAACCCAGGACCCCCCAATTTCCCCCCAAAACCCCCCCCAAAATCCCCCAAACCCCACCCAGGACCCCTCAAATCCCCCCAAAACCCCCCCAAACCCCCCCCCAACCCATCCCCCTCCCCAAATCCGGCCCCTCACCGCCGGTCTGGGCGTCGAAGCGCTTGGTGGCGATGGCGTCGATCTCGTCGATGAAGATGATGGCGGGCGCGTTCTCCTTGGCCAGGCGGAACACGTCACGCACCATGCGCGGCCCCTCGCCCAGGTACTTCTGCACGAACTCCGAGCCCACCACGCGGATGAAGGCGGCTGGGGGACCCCAGAACACCCCAAAAACGGGATCAGGAACCCCAAAAACGGGATCAGGAACCTCAAAACCCCCAAAAATGGGACCAGGAACCCCAAAAACCCCAAAAATAGGAGCAGGAACCCCAAAAACGGGATCAGGAACCCCAAAAAACCCAAAATATGAACAGGAACCCCAAAAATGGAACCAGAAACCCCAAAAACCCCCCAGGTACTTCTGCACGAACTCTGAGCCCACCACGCGGATGAAGGCGGCTGGGGACCCAAAAAACGGGATCAGGAACCCCAAAAACCCAAAAAATGGGAGCAGGAACCCCAAAAACCTCAAAATATGTACAGGAACCCCAAAAATATGACCAGGAATACAAAAACCCCGAAAATGGGAGCAGGAACCCCAAAAACCCCAAAAATGGGATCAGGAACCCCAAAAACGGGATCAGAAACTCCAAAAACCCCAAAATATGAACAAGAACCCCCAAACAGGACCAGGAACCTGAAAAACCCCAAAAAAATGGGAGCAGGAACCCCAAAAATGGGAGCAAGAACCCCAAAAACCCCCCAGGTGCTTCTGCACGAACTCCGAGCCCACCACGCGGATGAAGGCGGCTGGGGGACCCCAAAACACCCCAAAAACGGGATCAGGAACCCCAAAAACCCCAAAAATGGGACCAGGAACCCCAAAAACGGGATCAGGAACCCCAAAAACCCCAAAAATGGGACCAGGAACCCCAAAAACGGGACCAGGAACCCCAAAAAACCCAAAATATGAACAGGAACCCCAAAAACGGGGTCAGGAACCCCAAAAACCCCAAAAAACGGGATCAGGAATCCCAAAAACCCCAAAAATGGGAGCAGGAACCCCAAAAATGGGATCAGGAACCCCAAAAACCCCCCAGGTACTTCTGCACGAACTCCGAGCCCACCACGCGGATGAAGGCGGCTGGGGGGCCCCAAAAAACGGGATCAGGAACCCCAAAAACCCCAAAAATGGGATCACGAACCCCAAAAACCCAAAAAAACGGGATCAGGAACCCCAAAAATGGGATCAGGAACCCCAAAACCCCCAAAAATGGGATCAGGAACCCCAAAAACCCCCCAGGTACTTCTGCACGAACTCTGAGCCCACCACGCGGATGAAGGCGGCTGGAGGACCCCAGAAACGGGATCAGGAACCCCAAAAACCCAAAAAAATGGGATCAGGAACCCCAAAAACCCCAAAATTTGGATCAGGAACCCCAAAAACCCCCTTGGGACCCCCAGGTACTTCTGCACGAACTCCGAGCCCACCACGCGGATGAAGGCGGCTGGGGGGCCCCAAAAATGGGATCAGGAACCCCAAAAATGGGATCAGGAACCTCAAAAACACCAAAAATGGGATCAGGAACCCCAAAAATGGGATCAGGAACCCCAAAAAACCCAAAAATGGGATCAGAAACCCCAAAAATGTGAGCAGGAACCCCAAAAATGGGACCAAGAACCCCAAAAACCCCAAAATATAAACAGGAATACCCAAAAACCCCAAAAATGGAACCAGGAACCCTAAAAACCCCAAAAATGGGATCAGGAACCCCAAAAATCCCAAAAAACTGGCCCAAGAACCCCAAAATGTGAGTAGGAACCCCAAAAACGGGAGCAGGAACCCCAAAAACCCCCCCAGCTGTCCCCAGGTGTGTCCAGGCCCCCCAGGTGTGTCCCAGGTGTATCCCAGGTGTGTCCCAGGTCCCCCCAGGTGTGCCCCAGGTGTGTCCCAGGTGTATCCAGGCCCCCCAGGTGTGTCCCAGGTCCCCCCAAGTCCCCCCAGGTGTATCCCAGCTGTCCCAGGTGTGTCCCAGCTACCCCAGGTCCCCCCAGGTGTATCCCAGGTGTGTCCAGGTGCCCCCAGGTGTGTCCCAGGTGTGTCCAGGTGCCCCCAGGTGTGTCCCAGGTGAGTCCCAGGTATCCAATGAAGGTCTCAGGTGGATCTCAGGTGTTCAGGAAAGGTCCCAGGTCTGTCCCAGGTGTGTCCCAGGTGTGTCCCAGGTGTATCCAGGCCCCCCAGGTGTGTCCCAGCTGTCCCCAGGTGTGTCCAGGTCCCCCCAGGTGTGTCCCAGGTGTGTCCCAGGTGTGTCCCAGCTGTTCCCAGGTGTGTCCCAGGTCCCCCCAGGTGTGTCCCAGGCCCCCCAGGTGTGTCCCAGGTCCCCCCAGGTGTCCCAGGTGTGTCCAGCCCCCCACCTGTCCCAGGTGCGCTCACCTGTGGTGTGGTGCGCCACCGCCTTGGCCAGCATGGTCTTGCCGCAGCCGGGGGGGCCGTACATCAGCACCCCCCGCGGGGGGTCGATGCCGATCTGGGGGCGCAGGTGAGGCCACCTGAGCTCACCTGAGCTCACCTGTGCTCCTGTGAATACCTGAGCTCACCTGTGATCGTCTGAGCTCACCTGAGCTCACCTG
>NC_079358.1:5399795-5415113 GCF_029582105.1 Oenanthe melanoleuca
TACCAAAATCCTCCCTGAACCCCAAAATCCTGAATCCCAAAAGATCCCCAAGTCCTCCTTAACCCCAAAAACGTCTGAACCTCAAAAACCCAAAATCCTGAACCCCAAAATTCCCCCAAAAATTCCTGAACCCCCAAAAAATTCCTGAACCCCAAATCCCCCGGAATTTCGGGGTCCCCTCGGATTTTGGGGAACCCCAAAACCCCGCGGGGGGGGAGCCCCGAGTTCGGGGAATAAAGAGCAGAAACCCCAAAATTTGGGGGTTGGGAGTTTTTGGGGTTCGGGGGGGGGGGGGGTGACCCCAAAATTTGGGGGGGATGGGAAAAGGGGGACCCCGAAATTTGGGGGTGGAGGGGCCCAAAATGGGGGTGGGGGGAGGAGAAATCCCAAAATTTGGGGGGGGGAATTAAGGGGGAGACCCCGAAATTTTTGGGGGAAAAAAAAAAGGCGGGAACCCCAAAAATTTGGGGAGGGGCTTCGAGGTGGGGGAGGGGCGTCCCTAAATTTTGGGGGGGGGGGGGGGGGGGTCCCCAAAAAGCGCCCGGAGCCGCTGAACCGGAGCCGTTTATTGGCCACGCCCACCCGGCCACGCCCACCCCGAACCGCCGAAATAAAGAAATTTCACCCCAAAATTTTGGGGATTTTGGGTCAGGGAATTACTTTTGAGGGGGAGGGGGGGTCCCCAAATTTTTTTGGGGGGGTGAGGGAGGGGCCTGAGATGGCCCCGCCCCCACCCGAGGCCACGCCCCCTTTAAAATCAACAGCAAAGTGACGAAAATAAAGATTTTTTTTATCCCAAAATTTCGCCGTTTTTTGGGATTTTTGGGGGTTGCGACCCCCAGATATTTTGGAGGGGATCCCCAAATTTTTGGGGGCGTGGTCAGATAAGGCCACGCCCCCTCCAGGCCACGCCCCCTCCTCTCTTTTCTCCGTTAAATTTTCTCTAAAGTGCCAAAAATAAAAGATTTAATCCCAAAATTTGGGGGATTTTGGGGAATTTTTGGGGCTGCGACCCCCAATTTTTTTGGGGTTCCCCAGTTTTAGGGGCGTGGTCAGATGAGGCCACGCCCCCTTTCCCCCGTGCAATCTCTCCTAAAGTGCCGGAATTGAAGGTTTTTACCCCAGGATTTCGCCGTTTTTTGGTTTGGGGGCGGGGTCAGATCGAGGCCCCGCCCCCTTTCCCCGTTCAGTCTCTCCCAAAGTGCCGGAATTGACGGTTTTTACCCCAGGATTTCGCCGTTTTGGGTTGGGGGCGGGGTCAGAGCGCGGCCCCGCCCCCCCGCTCCAGCAGGTACTGCACGGTCCCGTCCAGCGTCACGCGCCGCGCCAGCACGCGGGGGGGCGGGGCCTGCGCGGGGGGCGGGGCCTGCGCGGGGGGCGGGGCCTGCGCGGGGGGCGGGGCCGAGGGGGAGGGGCCCGGCGACGGGGGGCGGGGCCGCGAGCGCGCGGGGGGAGGGGCGGGGTCCGGGTCCGGCGTGGGCGAGCTGGGGAGAGACAGAAACCAGTACAGACCAGTGTAAACCAGTACGGACCAGTACAGACCAGTACGGACCAGTACGGACCAGTACAGACCAGTATAAACCAGTACAGACCAGTACAGACCAGTACAGACCAGTATAAACCAGTACGGACCAGTATGGACCAGTACGGACCAGTATGGACCAGTACAGACCAGTATAAACCAGTACGGACCAGTATAAACCAGTATGGACCAGTACAAACCAGTACAGACCAGTATAAACCAGTATAAACCAGTATAAACCAGTACGGACCAGTATGGACCAGTACAAACCAGTACAGACCAGTATGGACCAATACGGACCAGTACGGACCAATACGGACCAGTACAGACCAGTATGGACCAGTACAAACCAGTATAAACCGGTATGGACCAGTACAAACCAGTATGGACCAGTACAGACCAGTATGGACCAGTACAGACCAATATGGACCAGTATAAACCAGTATGGACCAGTACAAACCAGTATAGACCGGTATAAACCAGTATGGATCAGTAAGGACCAGTATAAACCGGTCTAGACCAGTTGGGCCCAGTGTTGACCCCTCCCAGTACCCCCCAGTCCCTCCCAGTCTCTCCCAGTCCCTCCCAGTCCCTCCCAGTCTCTCCCAGTTCATCCCAGTCCCTCCCAGTCCCTCCCAGTTCATCCCAGTTCATCCCAGTTCCCTCCCAGTTCCCCCCAGTCCCTCCCAGTCCAGTCCCAGTCTCTCCCAGTTCATTCCCAGTTCATTCCCAGTTCCCCCCAGTTCCCCCCAGTCCGTCCCAGTCCGTCCCAGTCTCACCTGCTCTCGGTGCTGGCCGAGGGGTGGAAGGAGGCGAACATCCGGATGGGGGGGCTGGGGGGGACCCAAAAATCACCCAAAAAACCCCAAAAACCCAAAATCACCCAAAAAACCCCAAAATCACCCAAAATCACCCAAAAAACCCCCCAAAAAACCCCAAAATCACCCAAAAAAACAAAAAAAAAACCGAAATTACCCAAATCCACCCCCAAAAACCCAAAATCACCCAAAAAACCCAAAATCACCAAAAAAACCACAAAATCACCCAAAATCACCCAAAAAAAACCCCCCAAAAAACCCAAAATCACCCAAAAAAACAAAAAAAAAACCGAAATTACCCAAATCCACCCCCAAAAACCCAAAATCACCCAAAAAACCCAAAATCACCCAAAAAACCCCAAAAAACCCAAAATCACCCAAAAAAACCCCCAAAAAAACCCAAAATCACCAAAAAAAAAACCCAAAAAACCAAAATCACCCAAAAAAAACCCCAAAAACCCCCCAAAAAACCCAAAATCACCCAAAAAAAACCCCAAAAAACCCCAAAATCACCCAAAAAACCCCCAAAAAACCAAAATCACCCAAAAAAAAACCCCAAAAAAACCAAAATCCCCAAAATCCTCCCCAAAATTTTTACCCCAAATTCCCCAAACGCCTGAAAATCCCCCTAAAAAAAATCGAAACCAGGACCCCAAAATTTTCCCAAAATTCCCCCAAAAATCCTGAAATCCTCAAAATTTCCCCCAAATCTTTCCCAAATTCCCCGAATTTCCCCCAAAATCTCCCGAAATTCCCCCAATTCCCTCCGAAATCTCCCAAATTCCCCCAAAAATCCCCAAAATTCCCCAAATTCTCCCCAAATCCCTCCCGAATTTCCCCAATTCCCCCAAAGATCTCCCCCAAAATTTCCCCAAAATCCATCCTGGGACCCCAAATATCCCCAAATTCTCCCCAAATCCCTCCCAAAAATCCCCAAAATCCCCAAAATCCCCCTTAAACCGCCCCAAATCCCCCCAAAATCCCCCAAAATCCCTCCCGAATTTCCCCCATTTCCCCCAAAATCTCCAAAAACTCCCCAAACCCCCCCAAAAATCCCCCAAATTCCCCCAAAATCCCCCAAAATCTCCCCAGAATTCCCCAAAATCCTCCTTAAACCGCCCCAAATCCCTCCAGGAATCCCCAAAAATTCCCCAAATCCCTCCCAAAAAACCCGAAATTCCTCCCGAATTCCCCAAATCCCTCCCAAAATTCCCCCAAATTGCCTCGAAATCCCCAAAAATCTCCCCAGAATTCCCCAAAATCCTTTTTAAACCGCCCCAAATCCCCCAAATTCCTCCCAAAAATCCCACAAATTCCCCAAATCCCTCCCAAAAAAACCCGAAATTCCCCCAAATTTCCCAAATCCCTCCCAAAAAACCCGAAATTCCCCCAAATTCCCCAAATCCCTCCCAAAATTCCCCAAAATCCTCCTTAAACCGCCCCAAATCCCTCCCGGAATCCCCAAAAATCCCCAGAATTCCCCAAATCCCTCCCAAAAAACCCGAAATTCCTCCCAAAAATCTTCCAAATCCCTCCCAAAAAAACCCGAAATTCCCCAAATCCCTCCCAAAATCCCCCAAATTCCCCCGAATTCCCCACCTGGGCGGCCCGCGGCTCTCGGTGCGCCGGAAGTTGTAGGAGCCGCCGGGGGGGCCCTGGGGGGGGAACCCCAAAATTTTGGGGGGATTTGGGAGAATTTTTGGGGTTTTTTTTGGGTTTTTTTGGGGTTTTTGGGGGGTCTCACCTGCGCGCGCCGGGGGGAGGGGCGCCGGCGGGCCCCGCCCTTCCCCCGCCCTGGGGAGGGGCTGCGAGCCCGGAACGAAATTTGGGGATTCCCCAAAAAATATTTGGGGATCCCCCACCCCCCCCTCATCTCGAGGGAGGGGAAACCCCAAAAGCGGCGGAAATCACCCCAAAATCCACCCGGGCACCCCAAAATCCCCCCAAAAAAATCCCCCCAAAAAAATCCCCCAAAATCCACCCGGACACCCCAAAATCCCCCAAAATCCCCCAAAATTCCCGATAAATCTCCCAAAATTTCCCCAAATTTCCCCTAAATCCCCCAAAATCCCCCCGAAGTCTCCCCCAAATCCCACTGAATCCCCCCAAATTTCCCCCAATTCCCCCCTAAACCCCAAATTCTGCCCCAATTCCCCCCCCCAAATCCCCCAAATTTCCCCAAAATCCCCTCCCAACTCCCAAATCCCCCCAAATTCCCCTTAAATCTCCCAAATTTCCCCCAAAATCTCCCCAATTCCGTCCCTAAATTACGCCCCGCCGTTCCCAAACGCCCCCCAAAATCCCCCCAAAATCCCCCCAAAATCCCCCCAAAATCCAAAAAAATATCCCCCAAAATCCCCCCAAAATCCCCTCAAAATCCCCCCAAAAATCCCCCAAATCCCCCAAATCCCGCCCAAACCCCCCAAAATTCCCCAAATTCCGCCAAAAATCCCCCAAATCCCCCCAAAATCCCCCAAATCCCCCAAATCCCCCAAAATCCCTCAAAATCCCCCCAAATCCCCCAGAATCCCCCAAATCCTCCCAAAATCCCCCAAAATCCCCCAAAATTCCGCCCCAAAATCCCCCAAAATTCCATCCCAAAATCCTTTCCCAAAATTCCCCAAATTCCGCCCCAAATCCTCCAAATCCCCCCAAAATCCCCCAAATCCCCCAAATCCCCCCCAAATCCCCCCCAAATCCCGCCCAAATCCCCCCAAAATTCCCCAAATCCCGCCCAAACTCCCCCAAAATCCCCCAATTTCCCGTTAAATCCTCCCAAAATCCCCCGCAAACCCCAAATTCCCCCCCAAAATCCCCCAAATTTCCCCCAAATTCCCCTCCCCCCACCTGGGGGCGGGGCCGGCGGTGGGGGAGGGGCGGCCCCGCAGCAGGTGGGGGGGCAGTGGGGGAGGGGCGCGGGTGTGGAGCCCGAAGAGCCCCTTGCGCTTCTTCATCTCCCGGCCCGACACGAACCTGGAATTTGGGGAAAATTGGGGGAATTTGGGGGAAATTTGGGGGGTCCTGGGTGGGATTTATGGGAATTTTGGGGGAATTTTGGGATTTTTGGGGGGATTTTGGGGGTTTGGAGCCCCTCGCGCTTCTTCATCTCCCGGCCCGACACGAACCTGGAATTTGGGGAAATTTTGGGAAATTTTGGGGAATTTGGGGGGTCCTGGGTGGGATTTATGGGAATTGAGGGGGGATTTTGGGATTTTTTGGGGGAATTTTGGGATTTTTTGGGGGATTTTGGGGGTTTGGAGCCCCTCGCGCTTCTTCATCTCCCGGCCCGACACGAACCTGGAATTGGGGAAATTTGGGAAATTTGGGGAAATTTGGGAAATTTTTGGGATTTTGGGGGTTTTGGGGGGATTTGGGGAAGGATTTTTTGGGGTCACTCCCCCCCCGGTTTTTGGATTTTTGGAGTCCCCAATCCCGATTTTGGGGTCCCCAATCCCATTTTTGGGGTCCCCACCCGTTTTTGGGGTCCCCCCCCGGTTTTGGGGTTCCCATTCCCGGTTTTGGGCTCCCCAATCCCGATTTTGGGGTCCCCATTCCCGTTTTTGGGGTCCCACCTGTCCTTGTGGGTGCTCAGCGCCCCCAGGAGGCGCCCGTAGCGCTCGGCCTTGGGCGTGGCCGCCAGCTGGAATTGGGGAGAAAAACCCGGATTTAGGGAAAAACATAAACTGGGGAGAAAAACCCGGATTTAGGGAAAAACATAAACTGGGGAGAAAAACCCGGATTTAGGGAAAAACAAAACTGGGGAGAAAAAACAAAACTGGGGAGAAAAACCCGGATTTAGGGAAAAATCAAAATTGGGGAGAAAAACCCAAACTGGGGAGAAAAACCCGGATTTAGGGAAAAACCCAAACTGGGGAGAAAAACCCAAACTGGGGAGAAAAACCCGGATTTAGGGAAAAACCCAAAATTGGGGAGAAAAACCCGAACTGGGGAGAAAAACCCGGATTTAGGGAAAAAACCAAAATTGGGGAGAAAAACCAAAACTGGGGAGAAAAACCCGGATTTAGGGAAAATCAAAACTGGGGAGAAAAACCCGGATTTAGGGAAAAAATATAAACTGGGGAGAAAAACCCAAACTGGGGAGAAAAACCCGGATTTAGGGAAAAAACAGAATTGGGGAAAAAACAGAAATTGGGGAGAAAAACCCGGATTTAGGGAAAAACAGAAACTGGGGAGAAAAACCCGGATTTAGGGAAAAAACATAAACTGGGGAGAAAAACCAAACTGGGGAGAAAAACCCGGATTTAGGGAAAAAACAGAAATTGGGGAGAAAAACCCGGATTGGGGAGAAAAACCCGGATTTAGGGAAAAACAGAAACTGGGGAGAAAAACCCAAACTGGGGAGAAAAACCCGGATTTAGGGAAAAAACATAAACTGGGGAGAAAAACCAAAATTGGGGAGAAAAACCCGGATTTAGGGAAAAACAGAAATTGGGGAGAAAAACCCAAACTGGGGAGAAAAACCCGGATTTAGGGAAAAGCCAAAACTGGGGAGAAAAAACCCGGATTTAGGGAAAAACACAAATTGGGGGAAAAAAACCCAAATTGGGGAGATAAAAAACCCAAATTGGGGAGAAAAAAAACCCCAAAATTTGGGACAAAAAACAAAACAGGGGAGAAAAAACCCCCAAAATTGGGGAGAAAAAACCCCCAAAATTGGGGAGAAAAACCTGAATTTAGGGGAATAAACCACAATTGGGGAGAAAAAACAAAATTTGGGAATAAAAAAAATTCGATTTTTTTCCCCAAAAAATTCGATTTTTTTTTTCCCCCAATATTTGAATTTTTTCCCCAAAAAAAATTAGATTTTTTTCTCCCCAAAAAAATTCTATTATTTTCCCCCCAAAAATTAGATTTTTTTCCCCCAAAAATTCGATTTTTTCCCCAAAAATCTGAATTTTCTGTTCCCCAAAAAATTCAATTTTCCCCCCAAAAATTCAATTTTTTCCCCCCAAAAATTCGGATTTTTCCCCCCAAAAATTCAATTTTCCCCCCAAAAATTCAATTTTTCCCCCCAAAAATTCAATTTTCCCCCCAAAAATTTGGATTTTTTCCCCAAAAATTCGATTCTTTTACCCCAGAAATTGGGATTTTTTTCCCCAGACGATCAGATTGTTCCCCCAGGATCACTCCCCCCCCCCAGCCCCATTTTTTCCCAAAATCCCGGGTTTTTGCCCCAAACCTGGCCCAGCAGCAGCGCCTCCCAGTTGGAGTTGGCAAAGGGCAGAATTTCCCTCTCCAGGTCGAAATATTTCTTCTTGCAGCAAACGCTGAGGTGGTAAAGGAGCAGGTGAGCCACGTCCACCCTGGGGGGAAAATGGGGGGAAATCTGGGGAAATCGGGAAAATGAAAAAAATGGGGAGTTTAAAAAAAAATGGGGGAAAAATGGGGAAAAATGGGGGAAAAATGGGGAAAAATGAGGAAAAAAGGGGGAAAAAAGGGGAAAAATTGAAAAGAAAAAGAGGAATTGAAGGTGGGTGAGCCACGTCCACCCTGGGGGAAAATGGGGGAAAATCTGGGGAAATCGGGAAAATTCCAAAAATGGGGAGTTTAAAAAAAAAGGGGGAAAAAGGGGGAAAAATGGCCCAAAAATGGGGAAAAAATGGGGAAAAAATGGGGAAAAAAGGTAAATAAAAAGGGGAGGAATTGAGGGTTTGGTCATGTCCACCCTGGGGGGGAGAAATGGGGGGAAATCAGGGGAAATCGGGAAAATTCCAAAAATGGGGAGTTTAAAAAAAAATGGGGAAAAAAATGGGGAAAAATGGGGAAAAAATGGCCCAAAAATGAGGAAAAATGGGGAAAAAAGGGGGAAAAAAAGGTAAATAAAAAGGGGAGGAATTGAGGGTTTGGTCATGTCCACACTGGGGGGAAAAATGGGGGGAAATCAGGGGAAATCGGGAAAATTCCAAAAATGGGGAGTTTAAAAAAAATGGGGAAAAAGGGGGAAAAAATGGGGAAAAAATGGGGAAAAAAAGAGGAATTGAAGGTGGGTGAGCCACGTCCACCCTGGGGGGGAGAAATGGGGGAAAATCTGGGGAAAACGGGAAAATGGAAAAAATGGGGAGTTTAAAAAAAATGGGGAAAAAAGGGGGAAAAAGGGGGAAAAATGGGGAAAAATGGGGAAAAAATGGGGAAAAAAGGTAAATAAAAAGGGGAGGAATTGAGGGTTTGGCCACGTCCACCCTGGGGGGGAGAAATGGGGGAAAATCAGGGGAAAATGGGAAAATGAAAAAAACGGGGAATTTAAAAAAAAATAGGGAAAAAATGGGGAAAAATGGGGAAAAATGGGGGGAAAATGGGGAAAAAATGGCCCAAAAATGGGGAAAAAAAGATGAATTGAAGGTGGGTGAGCCATGTCCACCCTGGGGGAAAAATGGGGGAAAATCAGGGGAAATCGGGAAAATTCCAAAAATGGGGAGTTTAAAAAAAAATGGGGAAAAATGGGGAAAAAAGGGGGAAAAAACCAAAAAGAGGAAATGGAGCGTTGGGGGTGAGCCCCGGAATTCCAGAGAGGAACTGGGGAAACCCGGGGAAAGGTAATTTATTTTTAATTAAAAAAACAAAAATCAGCGATTTTTGGGGTCGTTTTTGGGATGGTTTTGGGGGATTTTTGGTGTTTTTGGGGTGATGTTTTGGATGTTTTTGGGTGTTTTTTGGGTTGTTTTCTTGGGGTGGTTTTTGAGTGATTTTTTTGGTGTTTTTGGGGTGATTTTTTGACTGCTTTTGGATGTTTTTTGGTGTGATTTTTGGGTGTTTTTTGGGATTTTTTTGGCTGATTTTTTTGTGTTTTTTGGATGGTTTTTGGGGTGGTTTCAGGGGTGTTTTTGGGGTGATTTTTTGGGTGGTTTTGAGGTGTTTTAGGGTGTTTTTGGGATGTTTTTGGGGTGATTTTTTGGGTGTTTTTAGGGGCGGTTTTTGGGATGTTTCTGGGTGTTTTTTGGGTGGTTTTAGGGATATTTTGGGATGTTTTAGGGATGTTTTTGGGGTGATTTTTTGGGTGTTTTTGGGATGTTTCTGGGTGTTTTCAGGGATGTTTTTGGGGTGATTTTTGGGCTGTTTTTGGATTGTTTTTGGGATGTTTCTGGGTGTTTTTAGGGATGTTTTTGGGATGTTTTTTCGGATGTTTTAGGGGTGTTTTAGGGGCGGCTTTTGGGATATTTTAGGGGTGTTTTTAGGGATGTTTTTTGGGCTGTTTTAGGGATATTTTTAGGCTGTTTCTGGGCTGTTTCTGGGCTATTTTGGGAGTTTTAGGGCTGTTTTCCCCACCAGCGCAGGGGCAGCCTCCGGACGCTCTCGGCCCCTCCCCGGCACACGCTGCACTCGAACACGTAGAACCTGCACGGGGCCAAAATGAACCAAAATCACCCAAAATTAACCCAAAATGAACCAAAATCACCCAAAATTAACCCAAAATTAACCAAAATGAACCCAAAATGAACCAAAATTAACCAAAATCACCCAAAATGAACCAAAATTAACCAAAATTAACCAAAATCACCCAAAATGAACCCAAAATTAACCCAAAATTAACCAAAATCACCCAAAATTCACCCAAAATTAACCAAAATTAACTAAAATCATTCAAAATTAACCAAAATGAACCCAAAATTAACCAAAATTAACCAAATTAACCAAAATTAACCCAAATCACCCAAAATTAATCCAAAATTAACCCAAATTACCCCAAAATTAACCCAAAAATTAACCCAAAAATTAACCCAAAATTAACCAAAACCACCCAAAATTAACCCAAAATCACCCCAAAATTAACCCAAAATTAACCCAAAATTAACCAAAATTAACCAAAATTAACCCAAAATCATCCAAAAGCACCCAAAATTAACCCAAAATTAACCCAAAATTAACTCAAAATGAACCCAAAACCACCCAAAATAATCCAAAATCACCCCAAAATTAACCCAAATCACCCCAAAATCACCTCAAAATCCACTTCAAATCACCCCAAAATCCAGCCCCAAATCAACCCAAATTCACCCCAAAATCACCCCAAATTCACCCCAAAATCACCCCAAAATCCACTTCAAATCACCCCAAAATCGCCCCAAATTCACCCCAAATTCACCCCAAAATCACCCCAAATCCAGCCCCAAATCAACCCAAAATCACCTCAAAATCTCCCACAAATCACCCCAAAATCAGCACAAATTCACCCCAAAATCTTTAAGGAGCCTTAAAATATTCCCCAAAATCCTTCCCCAAATCCCCAAAAATCCAGCCCCAAAAAATGGGAAAATCCAAATCCTCAAAAAATCCCCAATAAATCCCCAATCAATCAATCCCCAATCAATCAATCCCCAGTCAATCAATCAATCAATCAATACTCACCTGTCCCCATAGAGCAGGGGCTGTGCCAGGCACTGTGTGCAGGGTGGGAACATCCCAAACCCCAATCAATCAATCCCCAATCAATCAATCAATCCCCAATCAATCCCCAATCCCAAATCAATCAATCAATCAATCAATCAATCTCACCTATCTCCGTACAGCAGGGGCTGTGCCAGGCACTGTGTGCAGGCCTCGTGGAACCACTGCCAGCAGCGGCTGCACTGCAGCATCTTCAGGTTCCAGCTGGGAGGGAAACACACAGGGGAATTTGGGAATTCGGGGAATTTTGGGGAATTTTTTTGGGATTTTTTTGAATTTTTTTTGGTAATTTTTTGGTAATTTTTTGGGAAATTTTTGGGAATTTTTTTGGGGAATTTTTGGGGAATTTTTTGGGGAATTTTTTGGGAAATTTTTGGGATTTTTTTGGGAATTTTGGAATTTTTTGGGAATTTTTTGGGAGTATTTTTTGGGAATTTTTGGGAATTTTTTGGGAGTTTTTTGGGATTTTTTGGGAATTTTTGGGATTTTTTGGGAATTTTTTGGGGAATTTTTTTGGTTTTTTGGGAATTTTTTGGGGAATTTTTAGGGATTTTTTGGGGATTTTTTTGGGATTTTTTGGGATTTTTGGGGGAATTTTTTGGGGATTTTTGGGGAATTTTTTGGGAATTTTTTGGGAAATTTTTGGGATTATTTTGGGGAATTTTTGGGGAATTTTTTGGGATTTTTGGGGAATTTTTTTGGGAGTTTTTGGGGAATTTTTTGGGAATTTTTTTTTGGGAATTTTTTGGGAATTTTTGGGGAATTCTGGGTGGAATTAAGGAGGTTTTAAGGGGATTTTGGGGAGCGCCGGGAGCATCTTCAGGTTCCAGCTGGGCTGGAAATTCGGGAAATCAGGAAATTTGGGAATTTGGGGTTTCAGGGCCGTTTTGGGGCCGTTTTTTGGGTTATTTTGGCCGGGATTTTTTTGGGAATTCCGGGATTTTTTGGGAAATTCCGGGAATTTTTGGGATCATCACTGTTTGAGCTCCGTGCAGCAGCATTTGGGGTTGTGCAGGTGGGAATTTTTGAGGCTGTTTTTGGGTTATTTTTGGGTTATTTTGGCCGGGATTTTTTTGGGAACTCAAGGATTTTTTTTGGGAATTCCAGGAATTTTGGGATCCTTCCTGTCTGGGCTCCCTGCAGGAGCAGGGGCAGCGCTGGAGGTTGTGCAGGGGGAATTTGGGGCGGGTTTGGGGTTTCTGGACCATTTTTGGTCCATTTTTGAGGCCGTTTTTGGGTTATTTTGGCCGGGATTTTTTGGGAACTCAAGGATTTTTTTGGGAATTCCAGGAATTTTGGGATCCTTCCTGTCTGGGCTCCCTGCAGTAGCAGTGGCAGCGCTGCAGGTTGTGCAGGGGGAATTTGGGGCGGGTTTGGGGTTTCGGGGCTGTTTCGGGGCCGTTTATTTGGGTTATTTTTGGGTTATTTTGGCCGGGATTTTTTTGGGAATCCCAGGATTTTTTCGGGAATTCCCGGGTGTGACTCACTGCCCGGGCCCCCCGCAGTAGCAGCAGCAGCGCTGCAGGTTGTGCAGGGGAATTTGGGGTTTTGGGGCCGTTTTTTGGGTTATTTTTGGGTTATTTTGACCGGGATTTTTTTGGGATTTTTGGGATTTTCGGGATATTTTCGGGAATCCCGGGTGTGACTCACTGTCCCGGCCCCCCGCAGTAGCAGCAGCAGCGCTGCAGGTTGTGCAGGGGGAGTTTGGGGTTTCGGGGCCGTTTTTTTGGGTTATTTTTGGGTTATTTTGACCGGGATTTTTTTGGGAATGCCGGGATTTTTTCGGGATTTCCCAGTTTTCCCGTGACTCACTGTCCCGGCCCCCCGCAGTAGCAGTAGCAGCGCTGCAGGTTGTGCAGGGGGAATTTGGGGTTTCGGGGCCGTTTTTTGGGTTATTTTGGGTTATTTTGAACGGGATTTTTTTGGGATTTTTGGGAATGCCGGGATTTTTTCGGGATTTTTCCGGGATTTTTTCGGGATTTTCCCGGGTGTGACTCACTGTCCGGGCCCCCCGCAGTAGCAGCAGCAGCGCTGCAGGTTGTGCAGGGGGAATTTGGGGCGGGTTTGGGGTTTCGGGGCCGTTTTGGGGCCGTTTTTTGGGTTATTTTTGGGTTATTTTGGCCGGGATTTTTTTGGGATTTTCGGGATTTTTTTGGGATTTTCCCGGGTGTGACTCACTGTCCGGGCCCCCCGCAGTAGCAGCAGCAGCGCTGCAGGTTGTGCAGGGGGAATTTGGGGCGGGTTTGGGGTTTCGGGGCCGTTTTGGGGCCGTTTTTTGGGTTATTTTTGGGTTATTTTGACCGGGATTTTTTTGGGATTTTTGGGATTTTCGGGATTTTTTGGGAATCCCATGACTCACTGTCCCGGCCCCCCGCAGTAGCAGCAGCAGCGCTGGAGGTTGTGCAGGGGGAATTTGGGGGTTTCGGGGCCGTTTTTTGGGTTATTTTGGGTTATTTTGACCGGGATTTTTTTGGGAACGCCGGGATTTTTGGGAATCCCAGGATATTTTTGGGTTTCCCGTGACTCACTGTCCCGGCCCCCCGCAGTAGCAGTAGCAGTGCTGCAGGTTGTGCAGGGGGAATTTGGGGCGGGTTTGGGGTTTCGGGGCTGTTTTTTGGGTTATTTTTGGGTTATTTTGACCGGGATTTTTTTTGGGATTTTTGGGATTTTCGGGATATTTTCGGGATTTCCCGGTTTTCCCGTGACTCACTGTCCCGGCCCCCCGCAGTAGCAGTAGCAGTGCTGCAGGTTGTGCAGGTGCGGCGGGTCCCAGTCCAGCGCCCCCAGCGCGTACGGCAGCGCCGATTTCATCCTGAGCATCGCCCGCGCCTGCGGCCCGCGCCGGAGCGCCCCGCCCCGCTGGAAAACCGGGAATAAAAACCGGGAATAAAAACCCGGGAATTCCGTCCGGAGCATCGCCCCGCCCCGCTGGAAAACAGGGAATGAAAACCGGGAATGAGCGAAAAAAACCGGGAATTTCGTCCTGAGCATCGCCCGCGCCTGCGGCCCGCGCCGGAGCGCCCCGCCCCGCTGGAAAACAGGGAATGAAAACCGGGAATGAGCGAAAAAAACCGGGAATAAAAACCGGGAATTCCATCCGGAGCATCGCCCCGCCCCGCTGGAAAACAGGGAATGAAAACCGGGAATGAAAACCGGGAATTCCATCCGGAGCATCGCCCCGCCCCGCTGGAAAACAGGGAATAAAAACCGGGAATTAGCAAAAAAAAACGGGAATAAAAACCGGGAATAAAAACCGGGAATAAAACCCGGGAATTCCGTCCAGAGCATCGCCCCGCCCCGCTGGGAAACAGGGAATGAAAACCGGGAATTACACCGGGAATTCCATCCCGAGCATCGCCCCGCCCCGCTGGAAAAAAAAAACAACAACAAAAAAACAAAAACAAAAACAAAAACAAAACAAAACAAAACAAAAAAACCAAAAAAACCAACCAAACAAAAAAAAAACCAAACAAACAAAAAAAAAAACAACAAAAAAAAACCGGGAATAAACAAAAAAAACCCGGGAATAAAATCCGGGAATTACACCGGGAATTCCATCCTGTCCCGCTGGAAAACAGGGAATAAAAACCAGGAACAAAACCCGGGAATGACACTGAAAATAAAACCGGGAATTATCACACTGAAAATAAAACAGGGAATTATTCCACTGGGATTTAACGGGAATTAACACGGGGGGTAACGCCGGGAGTTAATGGGAAAATCCTGGGAATTACAGCAGGAAAAAACGGGAAAAGCTGGGAAAACACCAGGAATTAACAGGGATTACACCGGGAATTCCAGAGGGAATTAATGAAAATTCCAGAGGGAATTAACGGGAATTCCAGAGGGAATTAACGGGAATTAACGGGAATTCCAGAGGGAATTAACGGGAATTAACAGGAATTCCAGAGGGAATTAACGGGAATTCCAGCAGGAATTAACGGAAAATAACGGGAATTCCAGAGGGAATTAACAAGAATTCCAGAGGGAATTAAAGGGAATTAACGGGAATTCCATTGGGAATTAACGGGAATTAACGGGGATTCCAGAGAGAATTAATGAGAATTCCAGAGGGAATTAACGGGAATTAAGAAGAAATAAAAGGAATTCCAGAGGGAACTACACTGGGAATTAACAGGAATTCCAGAGATAATTAACGGAATTAACGGGAATTAAAGAGAATTCCAGAGAGAATTAACGGAATTAACAGGAATTAATGAGAATTCCAGAGATAATTAACGGAATTAACAGGAATTAATGAGAATTCCAGAGAGAATTAACGGAATTAACAGGAATTAATGAGAATTCCAGAGATAATTAACGGGAATTAATGAGAATTCCAGAGATAATTAACGGAATTAACAGGAATTAATGAGAATTCCATTGGGAATTAACGGGAATTAACAGGAATTCCAGAGAGAATTAACGGGAATTAACAGGAATTCCAGAGGGAATCTACAGGGAAAACACCAGGAATTAATGGGAACGAAATGGGAATTCCAGCGGGAATTCCAGAGGGAATTAACGGGATAACCCGGGAATTCCAGCGGGAATGAACAGAAAAATCAGGAATTC